>NC_048226.1:90083728-90098761 GCF_002007445.2 Ailuropoda melanoleuca | reverse complement strand
CACCCTGATGAAGGGAGAACAGGTGTGGTCCCTCCGCTGGACAGGTTGAAGGGGGTAGGATTAAAAAAGAAGGGGGCAACTGGGTGGCTCAGTTGGTTAAGTGTCTGTCTTAGGCTCAGCATCAGCCAGGTGCAGGCTCCCTGCTCAGCACCCAGCGGCAGTCTGCTTCCCCCTCTGTCCCTCCCCCTACTCCTCCACTGCTCCTCCCCCTGCTTCCAGGCTCTTACTCATGCACGCTCACTCTATTTCTCTCTCTCTCCCTCAAATAAATAAATATAATCGAAAGAAAGAAAGAAAGGAAGGAAGGAAGAAAGAGAAAGAAAGGAAGAGAAAGAAAGAAAGAAAGAAAGAAAGAAAGAAAGAAAGAAAGAAAGAAAGAAAAAGAAAAAGAAAGAAAAAGGAAAGAAAGAAAAAGAAATCGACAGACTTGCTAACTATGGCTAGAGCTAGGACAAGACACCAGGACTCCAGAATCTTGGGGGATTTTTATAGAACATCTTGCTTTCTCCCTGGTACACCGTTATTTAATTATGCCTTTATTTTGCATGGCCCTTTACATTTACAGGGTATGGGTCATTCACTTTACTTGAAATTCCTCTATTCCCCTGCAGCATGTCAACTCTAGCCGTCCTACGAAATCCAGACCTTTGTCAGCACATCTGAACTCTTTACTGAACCCCTTAAGCCACACACAATATTAGATGATCTTAGATGCCTTTATCTCATTTAAATAAAATGGCAATAATGCTATTTCCTATTGCATAGGAATGTTGCAAGAATTAAGAAGTTATGGTGAGTGCCCAGCACACAGAAGGATGTCAGTGAGTGATTAATGGACACTACCATTAAGAGTTCAGTGGACACTGAGTAGGGAAAAGACATTGGGAGGACTTTAGCTCAAACTCTGGAGATATTCTTATTCCTCCCTCCTACCAACTACATGGCAAGTGTTGCCTTACCCAAGATCAACAGGAAGACACAATGCTAATGATCAATTCCTGCAACATGTCTCAGGCGACTTCTCTGCCAAAACCATTCCAAATGTTTCTGCCCCTTACTTAATTGCAGTGGTAAATACTACGTAAAGAGCCGAGGCTAAATGCCAAATGCACAAACCAACTGGATAGTAGCAAAAACATGGTATAAGGCCCCTCTCTCTGATGTCCAGGGGACCTTACCTGCTCCCTTTTTCCAACAGGGACCACAGTTGGAGTACTGTTTGATGTGTTTCATAAGTCAGCATAGCAACGGCAGAGATATATATATTTGAAGTATCCTGTATCCAAGCGTCTCTCTGAGTGCTTTTAAAACCAGCTTGTACCATGCAGACCAGCGGGAGTCGGTATTTAATAAGACAGCTAGCAAGAGGCACAGTCCCAGAAATCCCACCTGCTTCCAGGGCTGACCAGGTGCAAGGCATTTTCATGAACTTACACTCCAGGACCTTCAGAGCACCCTTGAGAAATCAATAATACAGCCCAATCTTAGACACTGAGGAAAATCAGACCAAGAGGGTAAGGAGCCAATAGTGAGAATGGATAGTCAAAATCAAGGTAGAGTGAATGTGTTCTGGCCCCAACTTTCACAACCTTTGTTCTACAATGCGGCTGTTTGGTCTTTAATACAAATTCTTTTTTTTTTTTTTAAGATTTTATTTATTTATTTGACAGAGAGAGAGACAGCCAGCGAGAGAGGGAACACAAGCAGGGGGAGTGGGAGAGGAAGAAGCAGGCTCCTAGCGGAGGAGCCTGATGTGGGGCTCGATCCCAGAACGCCAGGATCACGTCCTGAGCCGAAGGCAGACGCTTAACTACTGAGTCACCCAAGTGCCCCTTTAATACAAATTTTTATGTGTCTCCCTGATTCAATCACAAGCATCCTGGGGACCACAGAAGAGTGTGCTAAGGAAGGCTCCATGGGAACACAGCAACTACCCAGGGTAGCGACTTGCATTTTTTAAAAGATTGCTATCTGCAAAATAAGTTTCATTGCGAATCTCATCACATGAAATAGATTCAAGTAGGACTGAGCATCCTCAATTATACATTTTGGGAGGAGTAGCATCTGACCTTCTCAGCAGCCCCCTGAATCCTCCTCACTATAGCCTGAAATAATCCCCTGCTTGGAGCACAGTTTGAAACCACTGATGCAGACCAGTCCCCAAATTCTATAATTGTGGAAACTGAGTCCTAGAGAGAAGAAGGGACCAACCAAAGGACCACTTTTTAAAAGTGGTCAGAGTCCTGGGGTGCCTGGGTGGCTCAGTCAGTTAAGCATCTTCCTTTGGCTCAGGTCATGATCCTGGGGTCCTGGGATCAAGTCCCACGTTGGGCTCCCTGCTCAGTGGGGAGTCTGCTTCTTCCTCTACCCCTCCCCTTGCTCATGCTCTCTCTCTCAAATAAATAAATAAAATCTTTTATTTTTTAAGCATTCAGAGTCCCTTTTTAACCTTTATTCTTTCATGTAGCTGTTTGCCATGTGTCATGGTAGCACCATATTATGAGGAAATGGCCTGTGATTTCCCCAGCTTTATCCAGAGAGTAAGCATGGGAGCCAAGAATCTGACTCGGGTCCTCGGACTCCAGCTATGCACTTTCCCACCACCCCAGAGCTGCATCTCAGGCCTCTCATAAGGAAGGAAGGGAAAGGTGTGCCTCATTAAAGCAGCAGTTACGAAGACCCAGACCTGCTCTGTGTGTTCTGAGCTCCCAGGCTCCAGTGCCCATCAGTTCCCAGTATTTATGAAACAGGCATCCCTTCACTTGTATATATTCTGGATCACACTCTCGGAGTTTAAACTCAGTACTCCAACATTCCTGGTGTTTGCCCCGCCTCTGCCAGCCTGCGTGAAATGATTTCATATCGTGTGGTTAATTTGCACCAACTCCTGCTCAGCAAGCTTACCCTTCCCATGGGGCCTGGAGGAAGGGCATCCCGGGGCAAGGCAAGGGAAGAGAAGGGAAATGTGAGTTTCCAGGTAACCAGGGAGTTGGCAGTGCAGCAAGAGAACCAAGTGCGTGCACGCAAAGAAGACCAGAGTTAAGGGAGGACGAATCCTAAGTGACTTCCAGGCCAGCACTTCGCAGATGTGGTCCCTGTGGGAGTCACCAGCACTCCTGCTGCGTGCCTGAGTCATCTGTAGACTTGGCCGCTGGAGAGCAAGAAGTATGTTATGTAAGCCCTGCCATCCTCTGGCGATGATTTATCCCACAGGTATTGAGACGCTTAAATGTAAAGAGCAGTGACTTTTTAAAAGAAATGCAAATTGAGTTTTTCAGGTAGCAAGCCACCAACTATCCATTTCTCCAGCCATTCTTAACCCTTGATCTTAGCCAAAAGCAGAGAAGCCGTCCAGCTGTCCTTTAAATCACTCGCTCACCCATCCACCTCTTGCTTTCCATAAATATGTTCTGAGCGCTTATGAAGGTATGCACTGTACTAAATACAACAGTAATTTTAGCTACGCGGGAAAGCTACTGTTCACCGAGTGCTTATAACGCAAGCACCTTACTGAGCACTGTGTGGGGACTAGTACACAGAATGCCTCCAATTCCCATGATATTATTATTGCCATTTTCCAGATTAGAAAACTGAGGTATGCCATCCAAAGACATGCAGCTAATAAGTAACGGAACCTGCACTTGGTCCTAGAGCTCCAGCAGTTCAGCATCATGCTAGACAGATACAGCTTAATCCAGAAACAGCAATGGCTGACCCCAGGGCTAACCTTTCTTCCTGCATTAGTTTTTGATGGGTGTGTAACAAATTGCCACAAAATGAGCAGCTTAAAAATATACACATTTTTATTTCACAGTTTCCATGGGTCAGGAAACAGCTTAGCTGGGTCCTCTGCTTAGGCTCTCACGAGGCCGCCATCAAGGTGTTGGCCACAGCTCAACCATCTCTGGGATCTTTATGAGCCAATGGAAAGGTCCACAATGTCTGCATTATGCACCTGCTTACCCTTCAGTACCATGTCATTATTTTAGTAGGACATCTTGCTGCTCTGACTACACTCTTTTACCCCTCTGAGCAAAACCCTATGCAGGTTCTAGGAAGTCGGCCCTCTTTCTTTGGTGCCAGCATTTCATTACATTATGCCTCTTATCTCGTGTTTCCAGCTGTCATCCTCTCTAAACTTTATTCCACAACTTACATAGCTTAACAGTAAGAAGCAGATCTTGCTGTAACCATATGTGGGGTACAAAATGTGTGTGTGTGTGTGTGCTCAGTAGGGGCAAAAATAAAAGTTACACACTGATCAAGATTTGGCAGCACATCTGTGAAATAACTGTGATTAAAATACGACTCCTTGGTACATGTATTAGGAAGCTAATGCTGAATAACAAACCATTCCAAATCTACAATCAGCTATTTAGTTCCCAATTCTGTGGGTTGAGAAAAATTAAGCTGGGCTGGGCTGGGCTGGGCAGGGCTTCTGATCTTGCCTGATACCAGTTAGGTTCACTCATAAATCTGTCATGCTTTGGTGGCTGAGCAAAGGACTGGTGGCTCTAGGATGGGCTAAACCGGGATGACTTGTCTTTCTCTCTGCTTTTCTTCTTCAGGTAACTGTCCCTGACATTCTTTCACTTGGGGACATTGCTACTCCTTCATTTAAAAAATCGATGTGGTTCTTGGTGGGGGAGGAGGGCTTCCAATCACAGAAATATCCTCCCCAATCCTGTCACAGAAATGGACTCATGACATCGGTCCAGCTAGTCAAGTACCTCATCTCCTGGCCATATGATTTGGTCCAAAGCATAGATTTATGACATGAGCAGGACGAATCATGAAGTTTTCCTATTTTCTACAGATAGAGAGAGAGAGAGAGTAAGATAAGAGAGAGAGATGTATATCTATAGACAGAGTGAGATAGAAGTTTATATATATTTGTACCTACTCATCTCACTTTTCACTCTTACAGATATATATGTGTCATAGAGCTTATGTTTATTATATTTTTAGATATGACTCTCTCTCTCTCTCTCTCTCTCTATATATATATACATATATATATAGTCCCTTGTCACATTATTGCAGAAGGCCAGCTCTGTGGTGGCCTGTCTGAGGTTTGGGTTTGTAACATGGCCACATGAAGAGCTAAGTGAGAGATTTTCCCACTTTCCATGAATTGTGATAGAGCCAACAGCTGAAGACCCAGAACAAGAAAATGGTAAGTTCCCTCACAACCACCTGGAAGGGCTGGGGTGTCATGTCCCACATGCATAGTACTCTCACACTTTCTAAGATGTCAGAGAGGGGTGAATGACAGGAAAGGAAGTTCTCGAAAAAAAAGAGAGTTTGTGGAAAAGTGACCATTTCTTATTTCTACCCCCTTCCCCATGGGGGAGAGTCTTCAATTCACCTCAGCCCCCTAACCTTCTTCCTATAAGATGGGGTTGCACAGCACATGACGCTCCCACCTCCAGCAGCACCACCACCACGACCAAGCAGGTGACTACCTGTCGCATGCACATTTCTGAGGCACTGACTGGCAAAGAGACCAATGCCACTGGGCTGTGAAGAAAGAAGGCCTGTGAGGCCAAGGAAAGAAAGCCAAGGGGACTTCACACAGCCTCCATCTGTCAGGAAGAGACAACATTTGAACGGCTGGAGCTAAGACAATAGAATTTGTCTTGGGCTTACACCATTTTGCTAGCATCCCCAGCACACCGGGCTAGAGACGTTTGGCAGCAAGGGCTGTGGGGTTGACTAGCCATGAGGTGGGAAGAGGTTGAAACTCCCAAGGAAGCTGACTGTGCAAGGTGGAGGCCTCCTGGAATCTTCCCAAAAGTAGAATCTAAGTGTACCCCCACAGAAGAGCCAGTGTTTGGACTCCTGTGACACAGAGGCGACTCTGGGTCAGAACAATAGCAACAGGGATGCCCGGGTGGCTCAGCAGATTAAGCGTCTGCATTCTGCTCAGGTTGTGGTCTGAGGGTCTTGGGATCAAGCCCCACATCAGGCTCCAAACTCAGTGAGGAGTCTGCTTGTCCTTCTCCTTCTGCCCCTCCCCCCACTCGTGCACACTCTCTCTCTCAAATAAATAGTGCTTAAAAAATGAATAATAGCAATAATCAAGAGAAAAGGGCCATGAAAAGCATATCTGTGGGCAACCATTTAAGGAAACACTGCTTTTTGTCTCTTCCCTTCCCATTCCTAAGACCAAAGAAGCAGTAATAGGGCAGAGAAATGAACATATAGAATAGCAATGAATTTCATCAGCCCTCTTGTTCCTGCCAATGGGGCCACAGACTCACCTCTGTTTGGGAAGCTGGGGTAAAATAAGAGACAAGAGTTTTTAGAATGAAGAAAACTACATCTTAGTCCTTGAAAGTGACCAGGATGTTACAAAATCTGACTAGGGTGTCATTAAGTGGGTGACTAGATAATTTATTGCAGATTTCAGGGCACTAATGAGAGTCAAAGGGGACACTATTTATAATTGCTTAAGAACAAAAAGTGTAAAGCAGAATAATCCCAAGCAAACCAGGACATGTGTCACTGGGTGCATAAGGAAAGGGGCTCCTGTAGAGCAAATGTTAACAGATTTTGGAAAAATAATAGTGTTTTTGGGTTTATATTTGAAATTGAATTATGAAGCCAATTAATGTCCACTTAAAAAAGTGTTTTGCATTGAAGCTACCTTGATGGGTTTCTGTCACAGCTGAAAACACCTCACTAAATAATACGTAAATGCAAAAATAATCAGTCCGGATGTAAGTACTAAGACAGAAGTATGCACTGGGTACTGGGGTAGAACGGGTGAGGAGCCCTAACCCAGCCTAGACAGTCAAGGAAGCATTTCCAGAGCAAGAAACTCTGTATTGCACCTTATATTACAAGCAGAAAATGAACAAATGCATGAGAAGGATGGGCAGAATGGAGAGGGGAAGGCAAAAGGAAGAAGCATGTTAAAATAAAGCAATGCAAGGAAGATACTAAAGGGATAAAGCAGGCAGGCAAACTGCAATCCACAGGCCAAATCTGGCTCTCTGTCTGTTTTTGTCAATAAAGTTTTATCGGTACATAACCAGAGACATTATTTTACATATTGTCCATGGCTGCTTTCACAGTACAGTGGCAGAGTTAACCAGTTGTAACAGAGGCCACCTGAGGACAGATTCAGGCGAATAACTATTTAGATTAATAATAATACCTTAGTTTTATTGGAATAAGGCCATCTCAACTACATATATATGTCCTTTTACAAAATAAATGTGTTAAATATTAATTCTATATATTTTACAAAATATATATTCAAATAATTTAATCTTCAAAACCCATTTGAGAAATATGTGTATGTACACGCATGCTATGTTTACACATACAGATAATGCACTTGTGTATGCATATTGCTCTCTTTTTATTGATATGAGGACAATGAAGTGCAGAGAGGTAGCACGTAAAGAAAAAGAACACAGGCTTCAGTGTGAGGCACACTGAGATATATATATATAGATAGATAAAGATATATAGATTTATTTTTTAAGAGAAAGGGGGTTGGACAGAAAGAGAGGGAGAGAGAGATTCTCAAGCAGCCTCTCAATCCCAGGACCCTGAGATCACGACCTGAGCCAAAGTCAAGAGTCAGATGAGCCACCCAGGCGCCCCAAGGCAGACTGAGATTTGGAGACTATGGACTCTGAGAAACAAACTGAGGGCTTCAGAGGGGAGGGGGGTGGGGGAATGGGATAGACTGGTGATGGGTAGTAAGGAGGGCACGTATTGCATGGTGCACTGGGTGTTACACGCAACTAATGAATCATCGAACTTTACATCAAAAACCAGGGATGTACTATATGGTGACTAACATAATATAATAAAAAAATATTTTAAAAAATAATAAAATTTTTTTTTAAAAACCCTATTTTAGACGGAAACTAGCAAGCAGAGTGACTTTGCGAAGTTAACTTAAGCTATCTGAGCCCATAAACGGGATTATAATGCCTCTCTCACAGGGTTTTTAGAGGGACTAAATAAAGTATTACTGTGATAAGAGTAGCTACCTTTTGGGGGAATCAGTACCAGCCACTGGGCTAAATAATGTACCTGACTTCATTTCACTGTTTCAATCTGACATGATCTGTTTAATATTACACCTCTGTGCAGACTAAGCAAATTGAGTAAATGTGTGTAAACTGTATGGAACACTATTAGCAAGCACCCTGTGGAAGGCAACACAGAGTGGCAGGTCTTAGAACCGAGGAGGCTGCATGAGAAGCAGTGGCCAGGACGAACAGCAGAAGGGGGGGAAAGGAAGCTGCAGAGGGACTGATAGGACAGGATGGGGTTTCCACACTCCTGCAGGAGCAGCTGCCTTGCCCTGCAGGAATCAGGGTGCAGTCAGTTGCTAAACAGATTGCACCTTTCAATGTTCCTATTTGTTTCTACTGCTGCAATAAATCAGGCTACAGACCAGTAAAAAAAAAAAATGTATTTCCTGCAAGAAAAAAAAAATCCTATTTACTTACAGGGCAAGAGTAACACCATTATGTTTTAAATATACATTTATAATGGCAAAGGTGGAAAATCAACTGGCGGTGCTCACAAGAGAGGTCAGACCTCGAGCACGGGGCCGTATCAGTAGTCACCAGTATGTGACTTTTCCTGGCTCCTGGAATACGTGGTTATTGGGCAGGGCTACACCTCAAAAATGAACCCCTACAGAAATGCTGGCAGAAATGGAAAAGCTATATTGGCTTCATTCCTGGTCTTTGAACCCCTGGCACACAATTTTGGCACTCACTTTTCTCACCTGGAACGGTTTCTCCCCAGAAAGCCACCTGGCCCACTCCCTCACCTCGCTCGCTTCCATGATCACATGGCACGCAGGAGACCCTTCCACCCCCGTACCTGAAACAGCACCCCCCCACTTGTACTCACTCTGTCCGCAATCTTCCTGTATTTGTTCTTCACAGCTGACACTTCGAATGTCACCTCATTCCTTTATTACTGTAATTTTATCGATCTATGCAGTTATGGTTCTTTCATTTATTCACGTATTTACCATCGTATGTGTCTGTGGATGCCTGTCTCTCCACACTAGAATGGCAACTGCACAAGAACAGGCTCTTTCTGTCCACTGAAGCACCTCACACATCCACAACAGAGCTGGGCATATAGGAGAACAGAATAAGTATTTTTATAAACAAAAATTTATCCTTATACTTGCTTGGAGGTTTGCCCTATTTGTTGATTTGATTTTGAATGAGAGTTACAAGCGAACTACAAAACTGATTAGATTTGTGCTGTCTGCCCCTTCTCTTGGTTCCCTTGGCTTGGGTTGTCTAAATGTTACACTGAAGGAAGAAAAAAAGCAGAACACTTATAACCATGTGTGCTTTTTATCTGAAGTTTTATACAGTAATTTTCAACTGATTGTCTTCTCCTGGTCTCAGGCTACACTAGGAGGATGGAGTTGGTATCCTTGTTCCCATTTGAAAGATAAAGAAGCTATGGTTCAGAGGTGAATATTTGCCCAAGGTCACACAGCAATTTAGTCATTGGGGAACAGGTAGCTGAGGTTAGAACACAGAAACCTGGATTCCAATCTAGTGTGTTTTTTCATTAGGCACAAAACAGGAAACTGATTACACGCACATCACGACCACCTGCCACAACACCTGTATGAGCAGAGAGGCCATTATCATCCACCATCAACCTAAGCCACAGGTTCCCCTGGGCCAGGGCGGAGCTCCAGAGTCCTCTTCAATATAGCATTCCAGCCAGCCTCCATAGAGCAATGGGTGTTTTGGGTTTTTTTTAAATTTTACTGAGTTAACCTACAGTGCAATACTGGTTTCAGGTGTAGAACGTAGTGATTCATCACTTACATACAACACCCAGGGCTCATCACAACAATTGCCCTCTTTAATCCCCATCACCCTTCTAGCCCATCTCCCACCTCCATCCCTCCATCAACCCTCAGTTTTTTCTCTATCATTAAGAGCCTCTTATGGCTTGTTTCCCTTTCTCCTTCTTTTCCTTTCCACTCTTTCCCTATATTCATCTGTTTTCTTTCTTGAATTCCACATATGAGTGAGATCATATGGTATTTGTCTCTGACTGACTTAACTTCACTTAGCATAATACACTACAGCTCCATCCACGCTGTTGCAAATGGGAAGATTTCATTCTTTTTGATGGATGAGTAATATTCCATTGTGTGTGTGTGTGTGTGTGTGTGTGTGTGTGTGTGTGTGTGTATACCTCTTCTTTCCATTCATCAGTCGATGGACAGTTGGCTATTGTTTGTCCATTGTTTGGCTATTGTTGATAATGCTGCTATAAACATCAGGGTGCAGGTATCCCCTTCATATCTGTATTTTTGTATCCTTTGGGTAAATACCTAGTAGTGCAATTGCTGGATCATAGGGCAGTTCTGCACTGGATGTTAAGAGATATTAATGTGCACTGGGTGTTATACGCAACTAATGAATCATCAAACTTTACATCAAAAACCAGGGATGTACTGTATGGTGACTAACATAATAAAAAATATTATTATAAAAAAAGATATTAATGTGTCTGCTTACCCCCTATCCTATCGACTCCTTTGCCCTCTTCTGCCCCCCTGTCTACAAGACGGAGACAATGCATGACTTAGGTTCTAGAAAAGGTCTTTTAGGGATTACTTACTAGAAAGCTTTACCAGTTGCTCAGCACCATTTCACGGTATGTACAAGTATATTACTGTTATTTTGATATATTGCACTGGAATGAACTGTGTCTTTTATACACATACACACATACACACATAGTCATAACACAGTATTATAAATTATGTGTAAGGACAGGAGTAGATGCCTTAAAATATTTATTTCATTGCCATTACAGATACATCTCATATTTATACTTTAGAGAAACTAGAAAGAATGAATCTAATCTTTTGGTACTAGATGATTACATGTTTCAAATGGTCCTAAATCTTACATGCCTGCAGTATCAGATTAGAGAAACTGGACTTGATAAGGCATGTGTGTTTATTTATGTTTTGCACAGACCAAGACTCTAGTACAAACAGTCTTCCTTTTACGGAGCATTCCCAAAGAATCTGGTTTATACCCGAGCAATAATTGTGATGCATAATTATTTCGCAAATAGGCAGTAAAGGTAAAATTTCTTTATACCTGATTTCTTAGTAACCACCTGGGGTTCTAATTAAAATTCACTCTTGGTATGTGGAATAGCAACAGATAATGTTATCCTTACCTCATTATGTAATAATTACATCTGTGGCTTTTGGTTTTGTTTTCAATTAACTTTCACAGTTCTCTACAAATGACACGGGGCAACTAACACAATTCATTTTTTTTTTATGATGGAAAAAAAGCTTAAAGGACAAGCCAAGTATGAAAGGCAATTAGGATGCCATGAATAAAATGTCAAAAATTCAAGATAAACTGGATTTTATTTCACCCATCCTTTCCTCTTTGTCTTCAGTTCCAATGACAAGGCTGTGCCCACCATGGAGGGGACCCCATGGATAGTTCGTAAAGGCAAAAGGCTGCGATAAGTGGTGGCTCTCCCCACTGATGCAGTTGTGTGGTATTAGCTCCATGGCACTTTGTTCAGCTTTATCCATTCTTCATCAGTGCTTTGCACCATACCTGCCATGGAACTCTGGGAAGCTTGGAGAAATGGGGCTTGGTGGTAGGTAGTGTCAGAGAACAATCAGCAGCAGTGCTCAACCCAGGACCTGGTTTCAGATTTAAGGACCGGAGGAGCAAGGAGGGCGGAGGGATGTTATGATGTCCAATCTCATCTCATCCCTTGGGCCGGGTATGTGCAAGAGAAGGTCTTAGAGCCACTTACTGCAGGTTTAACTAAAATGCAAAGTCATTTTATATTAAAAAGCTGGGGAGGCCTGATGAGACCCCATGACATCTGGGCTACAGCAATTTTATATTCAAAAAAAAAATTCAGCAGGCATATGTTGAGAACATGAGGCTCGGTGCCAGGAGATTATTCTTGAGTTGAACATAATAATGCTTTAGTTGTAGATAATAACTACCCTGTTTCCTAACGAATTTGCGAATTCAGTATTCTCTCCCATGCTGGAGACCTGTCACTGGTCTAAGAACCTGCAATGGTTCTCCACTACCTACAAGATCAATTCTAAATGCCTAGGCTGGTATCAAAGGCTTCCAGGTAAGACCCCAGACTATATGCTTTGCCTTAGCATCTAATGTTTCTGAGGAACATTCTACCCTAGTCTGGTTCAAAAATAATGTCTTAACACAGTTGAACTTCTGTCATTCTCTCTCTCCCTTTTGTCCTCCGCATCCGTCCCCACACAAACAAGGATTTTTTACTCTCGTTTTCCCTATGCAAGCCCGACAGCTTCCTGTCTTCCCACTTCAATCCCCATGTGTCACTGTGGAGTAAACAGGGACTCGTCACTTAGCACAAGAAAAACCTACTAGTAGAAATGGAGAGTTGTCTGAGCGTTGAGCCAGTCATAAAACCACTGTTCTAGTCTCTAGGTCTAGGCCTGCCTTTGGCTCTAGAAAACACAGAGGCCCGTATGCTGCCATCAGTCTCACCCACCATGATGACCCAGTTCGGCCTTCTGAGAGATGAGCACAGCAAACATTTCTGAGCACTGGCCAAGTGAAGCGCTTTGCTGGCACTCTGTCGATTGTCTTGCAGTGGCCCTCACCGCACCGTGTGAGGTTGGGACTAGGTGTAACCTCAAGGAGATAGGTAACTCAGGCTCGGTGAGGTTGACTTGTCTGAGGTCACACAGCTAGAATGGCAGCAGAAAGAACCCAGCAGGACAAGCATATTGTTTCGCATCCCTCGAAACTACTAAAAGGGGACCCCTCCTGTAGTCTTTGCGGACCACTCCAGCAAGGGGACCACTCTGACAGAGTCTTCCAGAGCCTTGTATGGCTCCATCTCTGCAAAACTCACGGAGTCAGAGAAACGAGGAAGCTTCTTTATTCTCAGGGCAGGCTGAAGGGATGGCCTTATATCAAAATTCCTGGAAGAATACTGACCTATTCTATTCAGAGTGCTGCTGTCTTCCCAACGTCCTGTCTTCCCAGGGCAGTGAAAGCCATAGCAATGACCTCAAGCAAGATGCCCTTGCAGGCCTCACACACCAATCAAACTGAATGGTCATCATCTTCCCCATTTGCAAAGCTCTCTGCCATTTATAAGCACAATGAATTTCTCACAAAGTATATTGTAAGCTGGGGGAGCACAATGACAGAAGGATTGTCAACATCCCTGGAGTTACAGGTAAGGAAACAAAGGCTCTAAATGACAGAAAGCATTCATCAATTTGTAAGTAAAAAGAAATGTGTTTTTTTGTTTGTTTTTTTGTTTTCAGATTTTTAATTATTTATTTGAGAGTGAGACAGTGAGAGACGGAACACAAAAAGGGATAAAGAAAGGGGGGACAATCAGAAGGGGGAGTGAAACATGAGACACTATGGACTATGAGAAACAAACTGAGGGCCTCAGAGGGGAGGGGGTGGGGGAATGGGATAGACTGGTGATGGGTGGTAAGGAGGGCACGTATTACATGGTGCACTGGGTGTTATACACAACTAATGAAGCATCGAACTTCACATCGGAATCCGGGGATGTACTGTATGGTGACTAACATAATATAATAAAAAATCATTAAAAAAAAAAAAAAACCAAGCAGGGGGAGTGGGAAAGGGAGAAGCGTCTTCCTGCCGAGCAAGGAGCCCAATGCGGGGCTCGATCCCAGGGTCCAGGGATCATGACCTAAGCCGAAGGCAGACACTCAACAACTGAGCCAAGAAATGGTATGGACATTGTTTGATTTCTTGATCAGATAGTAGTTATACAATATTAATTTTGTCATGACTGTTTTATGCACTTTTGCGTATGTATTACCCTTCCAAAAGAGGTTGAACATGGATAAAGGAGGACATGATTAATTTAATTTCAAGACCCAGTAGACCCAAATGTACGTGTGATTATCTCCCTCTCCCTTTCACATACACCATTCGCACAACCTCACACGGCATTCTTTGCCATCCTTTGTCCTAGCTGTGCTGTATTTCATTTTGTAGATACACATTAGTATATTTACCAGTGTCTTCCTAATTGAGTTTGTTGCTAATCTTTAATATTACATTACATACTGAAATAACCATCTATGTACATACATCTTTGCTCATATGTGCATGTGAATCAGTAAGATACACTATTTAAAATCTCTTTAACATATTAGTCCCTGACCAAGCATTTTTATTAAAGTTTTGATAGGTATTGCCAAATCACCATCCAAAATTTTTCAGTCTTTAATAAAAACACTTACTTTTTCACACCTCGCCAATATGATGATTATCAAACTGGAATTTGTGAATCCAGCCTGCACAAACATCGTGTTGGTGTTGTAATGTTCATTGCTTTAATAAGCGATGCTGAGCTATTTTTTTTTTTTCATTTGCTCATAAGCCAACTTCACTTCTTTTTCATCAGTCACCCTGTGCATGTTTTTCCCTGTTCATGTTCCTATTGGCCAAATGATCTCTTATTGCTTTGTAATAGCTCTTTACCTATTGAGGAAATCAGTCCTTCATTTGTCATTTGTTATGTTTTTTTTTTTTTTTTCCTGGGCAGAGATGTTCCATTTTTACGTAGCCAAATTCATTCGTCTTTTCTCTTACACCTTTTGGGTTTTTTTCCTTGCTTAGAAGGGCCTTCTCCATGCCAAAACTACTTGCAATATTTTTTCTAATGCGGCATTCTTGAGGGGATTCACGTAATAAGGTTTTGCTCTTCTCTGGGCAACAGAATGTGAACAATATTCAGGTAGATTCTATCCATGTTGGGTTTAATACATCAAGGCTTCTCTAATGTGAAACTATAAACATGATCAAAAGAAATACTTGAGTGGGACTAAAGCCGCTGTATCGTGTGGCAAATAGAGTTTACGGGATAATTAACTAAAGTTTTATTTTTTATTTTTTTTTTTAAAGATTTTATTTATTCGGGGGCGCCTGGGTGGCACAGCGGTTAAGCGTCTGCCTTCGGCTCAGGGCC
>NC_048226.1:89921236-90083624 GCF_002007445.2 Ailuropoda melanoleuca | reverse complement strand
GAGGAGCCTGATGTGGGGCTCGATCCCAGAACGCCGGGATCACGCCCTGAGCCGAAGGCAGACGCTCAACCGCTGTGCCACCCAGGCACCCCAATTAACTAAAGTTTTATGATGTACAACAGACCACAGGCATTATTTGGGAGGCTTCTGCTACTCACCCACGATCCTCATCACGGGGGAAACAATGAAGACATTTAGTCTGATATAATCTAGGCTCTCCTCTAATTCCTCTTCTTCTGCCTTTACTAAGTTCTTTTCATTTAATGCGGGGCTTGATCTTCATGTATCAGAGATGTTCTTTACTTTTGGGAAATAGATCCTCCACTTCCATTTCTGCAAAAGGATCCCAGTTGACTCAACATAGAGAGGCTTTACCTGTAGTATTCCAAGGAAGTTTGTGTCCTTGAGCAGAGTCTGCCAACATCTGTGCTGCTAGTAACATATCCTCCCAAGACATTTCAATTTGCTGTAGTCCCTTCACCACCTTGCACCTCTGCTCTGCTGTCCCTTGTATGGGGAAGAGAAAGTGAAGGCACTCTAACATTCATGATACCAGCCACTGTTGTGAGCGCCTGCACATAAACGACTTCCTCACTTACTGCTACTTAATTTACTCATAAAAGAGAAAAGAGAAGATCCCAGAGGTGGAATAAGATACCCAACATGACACCAGCAAGACAGAGATAAAGACAGAATTTAAGTCCAGGTCAGACTGGGGGTATCTGGGTGGCTCAGTTGGTTAAGCGTCTGCCTTCGGCTCAGGTCATGATCCCAGGGTCCTGGGATGGAGCCCCTGTGTGGGGGGCTCTGCGCTCAGCGGGGAGTCTGCTTCTCCCTCTCCCCCTGCGCCTCCTCCAGCTCATGCTCTTTCTCTCTCTCTCAAATAAATAAAACCTTTTTTAAAAAAGTATTAAATCTAGGTCAGACTGCAAAGACTGAACTCTTACACAACAGACAATATATCCATGGCAGACATTAAAATGTGCAATAGGACCTCAAAGGAGAGGCTCAAAAAACTTTGCCTGGAGGTCAAAAAAAGGAGCCCCTTGGGAGGGGCCTCAATCATTCTGGGGTCCCCCACCCAGGTTTAGCACAGCAATAGGTCTTTACAGGAACTCCCCTACCCCCACTGCTGGGAACAACCAGGGCACCAGGGGGCTTCCCTTTCCCTTGCCGGCTTGTTCTCTGCTGGTTGCAGATGGCAGTGTGGCTGGCTGACTTTTCATCTAGACAAATCTACTCCCCACAGCTCCCGTAATTTCTCAGATGCTGCCAGGTCACCTCCACCCCCTCACTTCCCTCCTCCTCACTGTTCTGTATTCCCCACGCCATGCCCGTCCTGTGCAAACGAACACATCAAAGCCATATGGAGTCATTCTTCCTGGGTGCCCGTGTCCTTTCTCTCTTCTCCTCTTCCTGGAACATTAATATTAATAGCTTGTTTCTTCGCAGTTGCTTTCTTCTCCAATCTCAAGGGACTGGAACCTTTTCTTGGTCTTTGCGCCAGACGGAGGCCTTGTTTGAAGATGTGGGGAGGCACACGGGGAACCAGAGGCACGGATGCGGTCTCTGATGTAATCCTGGGCCGCACGGTGCAAGCATGTGATGCTGCTCCCCTGCCAGCCCAGTCAAACCAAACAGTCTTTGTAATACGTGTCCTTTTGGAGAAGGAGGAGGAGGACAGAGAGATGCAAACGACCTAACAAAAGCCCAGTGAAATCATCCCTAATTAATAATCACTGGTTCTGAAGCCAAGCTGGGCACTAATTTTGCAAGCCCCATCTCCTGCAAGATCCCAGTTCTCTCAAGTTACTATCGGCACCCCCATTTTATAGATTGGGGGCTCAGGCTCAGAGAAAGTCAGCCACCAGCTCAATGTCACACAGCTTGTAAATTTGAACATGGCAGTTCAAATCCCCTAACTCCGAAACCCATACTGTAAACCTTTGCCACCAACTATTTCTTGCCTTGTAGCCTCTATTCAGACTGAGTTCCTAGAAAATGGACACAGGAAGAAAGACTTCTTTTGTGTGCAGTCAGCAGAGCCCGGTAGCCTCAGAGCATGAGACCTGGCACACCAGGACCCAGCCTTTGTGTGTCGCCTTCTCCTGGCTCAGAACCACTGCTGTCAGGCTTGGCACCACCTCCGACGTTCCCAGAAGCTCTGGCAGGAGACAGCCAGAGAGGCCAGAGACCGATGGCCAGATCTGCACTTGGCAGCCCTCGGAGAAGGCCCAATTCCTGCGCTGGATTTCCCCACCACGGGCCAGAGTGCAGCCGCATGTCGGGAATACCACGGGGAGACGCGCCCGACTCACTGGGTGAATTCCCAAATGTCAGTGGTCCCACTGGAGCGGGGAGAGGTGACAGTGCTTCAAATTCAGGGAGATAAGAAGATATGGCCCCTCGGTTGCAAAGACAGTGCCCCGGTTGTTCGTTTAGTTTGATTTTTAATTTTAATGCATTCCCTGGACACTGAATGTCTGAAATGGTCAAAACATCCAGAAACTTGATCGTGGCTTTACAAGGCTTTGCACAATATGTCTTTGGAGGGCTTTTTAAGCCTGATGGTGAATAACTCCCTGACCTTCCCTTAGCTCTGAACACGGTAGCCTCCTCTTGGATCCTCAGGTGCCTCAGATTCTCCCTGATGGAGGGTTTTCCAGCCTCAGAGCTGCTTCCTCTGCCATTTACCTGCTTACTCCCACTTACCTTTGAGCTTCGCTGTTCCTGCCATGTCAGATTAGGTGAGTTCGCAAGACGGGAGAACTCATTTATCCTATGTGCTAGGATAGCGAGCAGCGTATTTCCCTGCAAAGGGCCAGACAGTAAATGTTTTCAGCCCCGCAGGCCATATGCTTTCTGTCACATCTCTTCAGTCCTGTGGTCGTAGCATGAAAGCCATCATAAATAATATCTAAGTGACGGGTGTGGTTGTCTCCAATACAACCTTATTTACGAAAACAGCTGGTGGGCTGGATGTGGCTTGTGGGCCATAGTTTCCTGACCTTTGCCCTAGGACGTCATTAAAATCCAGAATCGCAGAAGCGGTGAACTCCGGTTTCTGTAATAAACTAACAACACCAGCGACATGTAAATTGGTCTTGATTCCAGAAAAGTAAATCACACCCCTGAGTGTGAATTGAAGTAAATATTTCTTGCTGGGCTGAGCCCGCCTGTGATGTGTATTTTTTTAAGAGATGCTTATTATCGGCAGTCAGCTGAGATTCAGAATCCCAATAATCCACAGGGTGAAATGAGAGGAGATTATTTATTTTAATATCCGTATTTTGGATCCTTTAACGTGTCTCCCAAGATGCTGTCTGGCTTGGGAAATTGCAAAAGAAAACATAAATGAGAACAAGAACTGCGGAAATGCAGACAACATTTTGCCAGCAATGTTCAGATTATCAGTTCTGCTTTAGTCAGTGAAGTGGATTCACGGGAAGTACTATTTCATTATATAATTTTGATCAATTCAAATAAACATCTGAGAAGTCTGGCTGCTTGCGGGACACACGCTCCACGGTTGTGGCCTCTGTACCACCCACCTACCCCAGCCCAGCCAAACGACAGGTGATTCTACTAGCAGTGTTTTCTTTTTTGAATAAAAAGACTTCCTACCAGCTGCCAGTGTCTGGTGAAGCCCACCAAGAGCCAGCTAAAGAAGTTTATTTATTCCTCAACCATTTATTGAACACATGCTATGGGTCAGGGGACACAAGTGAGTGAAATACAGACTCTACCTGCAAGCTCTTCAAGGAGCTCCTTGATCAGTGAGTGATACTTATCCACAGATACGATTCAAAGGAATGAGAATGACACGCAGCACGAAATGCACCCATAGGAGCCCCACCGTCACTTGTACGGCGTGCCCGTTGGCCGCTCGCCTCCTTGTGGTCGGCTTGCTGCCAGAGTATTGGGCTGTCTGGATACAGGTTGAGGTCAGGTTGCAGTAGAAGGCATCAAGGGTAGAGGTAATCTTGTTGCTAGAGAACATGGGTGACCACAGCCAAAGAAGGAGGCTTTGCATGAGTTCAGGCTCCCCACAATCCTTCCACAAATGCCCGTGACATCTGTTAGCTGAGAACTGACAACTCTGCGAACCCAGGAGTAATGGAGAGGGTGACAGAGCGAGTAACAGAATGCATTTCTTTAATGCTTGTCTCTTCTCTCCCATCCCTGCTTTAGGATGATCTCTGACCAGCCCCAAATAGCTCACTCAGTAATTGTTAGGAGTCCCTAGCAACATCCTATGGGGCCACATGGCCATGCAGTCCCAATGCATGCAGCAAGAAATCAAGGGGAAGGCCATTAGTGGTTATACAGGATGCTTAGACGCATTCTACAGACCTCCTCGCTGTGGCACAGGGAGAAATCACACTCCCAGAACCCACGTTAGGACTACATCACCACCTGAAAGGCAGGTAGCTGGAAGCTGTCTTCTCCTCTGACCTAGAGGATCTGTCACTCTGCAGGCTGCTGAGACCCGCCCCATCTCCCACCCTCCAAGAATGCACGTCCGCAAAACCATGCCTGCCCATGCTGTTTCTTTAGTAAAATGGAATGACCTTTAATGTCAACCCATTTTGTCCTGCCCCTATTAAACAAAAGGTAAACAAGTATTTTTTAATCTGTACCAAATTATTAGTCTGTGTGGGACATGCCTATTCTTGAATGTCTCTGATCTGCCTTCCACATCGCTTTCAGAGCACTGTTCAAAATGAGAATGAATTCGTGTTTGCCTAATTACTTCTGTTAGGTCTCTTCCGATTGTAGGCCACACGAGGACAAGGGCTGTGTTTGTGATATTGTTTCAATGTCCATTTGTTGAATGAACAAAAGGATGTAGCCCACTCTCCACGGCCCACTTCACCCCGTCTCCTTGCTGTGCCTCCGTTTGGGCTGCTTCCTGTTGCTCTCCCTTCATAAGCCCGTCGGTACCAGACGCCGCACACGGGATGGAAGCAGCCCCATAGATCCCGTGGTGCGGACACAGAGAGCAAGGAACAAAAGGAAAGAGTGGCTGGGAGGGGAGACACTTGCCCACGGGCAAGTCAGATTAGTAATATTCTGTGCAAAATGAGAAACCTATTTAATATTCTGTGGCAAGGGGCGCCTGGGTGGCACAGCGGTTAAGCGTCTGCCTCCGGCTCAGGGCGTGATCCCAGCGTTATGGGATCGAGCCCCACGTCAGGCTCCTCCGCTATGAGCCTGCTTCTTCCTCTCCCACTCCCCCTGCTTGTGCTCCCTCTCTCGCTGGCTGTCTCTATCTCTGTTGAATAAATAAATAAAATCTTTAAAAAAAAATATTCTGTGGCAAATAGGAAACCCAACACGGTAACAAATAACTTCCTGCTGGACATTTCAAGTAATCCAGACCCTAATTCTGCTGCTTGAAAAACTGTGTGGGTCCTGGAGTCAGAGAACCAAGGCTGAGTTACAGTGTGCAAGGCCAACATATTTCTGAGATGGCTCCAGGAGCCCTAATGGGAAAATTCAAATGAGGCCACCTGCTTTATTACGTGTCGAAAGGAGCTCCCCCCTCCTCCCCGAGTGCAATTTATTCTCCTAACCTTACAGCATGGGAAATGGGATTTTTCAATGGATTTTGCCTTCAAAAGTCATCACGTCTTTACCAAGGCACCAAGCTTTTTATTGAAAATGGATTTAGATAATTTGGGGTTTGGCATGTCAGGCCTTTATATATATATATATATTTTTTTCATTTCAATTTTCTTTCTCTGTTCAGGAAGAGACCCATTCTGGTGTAGTCATGCCCCATTGAACAAAGCCAAACCTGGATATAATTATTTCCTCGGAGATGAAAGCAGCCTAATATGGAAGAAGCTATTGAAATTGAAATCTCAGGAAACCGCCAACCCAAGGCAAGGGTATTTTTATCAATGATGCATTCTCCCAAGAGGCAGGTTATTAAAATTTCAACTTAATATATGTGTGTGTGTGTATATATATGTGTATATATATATATGCACATGCATATGTTCACACATATATGCATTTGTGCATATAAATACACATATAGTTTTATATATATACAAATATAGTCTTCGGAAGGAAGATATGTGGTAATTAGCAGAGAAGCAGCATCACTAACATCTAATTAGGGTGGAAAGAGAAGTCATTTTTAAAAACTGTCATATATTTAATTAAGAAAAATGAGCATTTGGATGCATGGCTCCCAGTTGGTAAAGAGGTGAAGAGGAGTGGGTTTCAGGAAAACTGGGACAATGTCTAAATGCATTCTCTCCTGCATACCCAAACAACCACAGACCCTCCAACTGGCCTGCCACGGGGTACCCTGAAACTCTTTTTCTATCAGGTTTCTCTTCTTGTTAAAGGCCATTGGAAGCACGCCGAGCTACACTGTGGCTGGAAGAGGTTCCTGGTCTCTAGAAGTGGGCACGGGAGTGCCATGAAGTTGTGGCACTGTCCCGTGCCTCCTCTTCCAGAGACCGAGGGAGGCCTTCAGAGGTTTCGGTTCTAAGCACAAAGCTCAAGCAGAAGCCTATAGGCCCCCTTGGCCCTCACTCAGCAGGATTACCAAGAAATAAGAGATTGTTCCTTCTACCAGTGACGCTTGGGTGGTTGTTGGCTGTTTCTGACTTATTTCTACCCTTTTCTTGAGCCCTGATTTCGATTTACAGGATATCCACGGGGACTATTATCTTAGTCTGTTCAGGCTACCAAAATCGAAGTCCATAGGCTGGGTGGCTTTCAAGCGGTAGAGACTTATTTCTCACAGTTATATAGGCCGGACAGTCCAAGCTCAAGGTACCAGCACGTTCAGTGCCTGGTGAGAGCCCACTTCCTGAGCCATAGACAGCCACACTCTCGCTGTAACCTCACATGGCAAAAGGGGCGTGTGATCTCTCTGGGAGCCTTAGGAAGGCACTAACCCCATACGTGAGGGTGCCTCCCCCATCTCCAAATGCCATCACCCTGGGACTTAGCTTTCAACATATGAATTTGGGGGGGACACAAACATGCAGACTACAGTGACAATGAGCTCTAACATTTATATTCCGTGTGTACTTTATGTTTTAAAATGTCTTGGTCTAGAAAGAGCAGATTTCACAGTCCTCCCAGGGAGCATACCCACCCCTGCTTAAGGTAGGGATTAATTCTCCTCCTATTGTTCCACCCACTCTTTTCTTTGCCTGGCACACCCTCTCCCATCGTCTCAGTTGGCTTTCTCATAGGCATCTTTCCAGAATCAGTTTGGGCCTCTTTCACCTTCTACACCGCCCCCTCTTTAGCCAAAATGCATGGCCTTTCTGTGTGCTCCCACCAGACTTTGTGCTTCTCTTGTTCACTGACCTCCTGCCATCCAATTGATTTGATCTGGAGTCTGTCTCCCCCTTGATTAAGCTCTTGGCGGGCAGAGCACCCGTCTTTCTAGCCTTTATATTCATAGCATCTAACAGAGGGACAAATTTTAAATGGTTCTTAATTTAATTCAATTTAAAATTGTGTTTCCTATTTTGTATCTGTCACCATGGGCGAGGTTATGCTACTGTAACAAGCAAACCCTGCATCTCAGTGAAGAACAAAAAATTATCTTAAATCAAAAACATTTCTTTATCATTCGTACCACATGCTGATTGCACGCCAGTTGGGGCCTCTGTTCCATATTAACCTCACTGTGAGCCCCAGGACAATGGAACAGGGACTGTATGGAATACTCCTGGGTTGTTGCAGCCAAAGAAAGCTCTGGAGGATCCTATGCTGGCAAGTAAATACTGACCTAGAAGTGACACACATGCTTTCCACTCACAGCTCGATGGCAGGAAATAATCCATCATATAGCCCCCATCTCTAGTTTCTCTATCTCCTCACCAATGCTTGGAATTGTCTTATGTTTTTGATTATAGTCATTCTAGTAGGTATGTAGTAGTGTCTCTTTGTGGTTTTAAATTGCAGTTCTCTAATGAGTAATGATGTAAAACGTCTTTTCATGTATTTATTGGTAGTCTATGTATCTTTGTTGGTAAAATAGCTTTTTAATTCTTTTGTCCATTTCTTTGCCCATTCATTGTTTGCATTACTGAGCTGTAAGAATTCTTTATACATGCTGATTACACGTTCTTTATCAGATGTGTGATTTGCAAATATTTTCCCCCAGTTTGTGGCTTATCTTTTGCACTCAAAAAGACACCAGTAAGAAAATGAAAAGTTTTAAATTTTGAAATGAAAATTTAAAATTTTCCCAATTTTATCACTTTTTAATGGATTTAATAACTCTGTCTAATCCAAGGCCAGAAAGATTTTCTCCTATTATTTTTCTCCTCTCCATTTCCTGAGAGTTTATGAATGATTGGTATTATATTTTCTTTAAATATTTGATAAATTTCACCAATGAAGCCACAGAGACCAGGAATTTTCTTTGTGGGGCGATTATTAATTGCTAATTTAATCAATTTTCTTTTTCTAGTTCTATTCATATATTTTCTTGAGTCAATTTGGTAATTTGTGGCTTTCTAGGAGTTTGTCTACTTCATCTAAATTGTCTAATTTGTGGCACAAAGTGATTATTTGTAATTTTTGTTGTTAGTAGTAATGTCCCCTCTTTCACCCTTGATATGTTAATTTCTGTCCTCTCTTCCTTTTACTTGGTCAATCCAGCTAAAGGTTTGTAAATTTTGCTGATCTTTCCAAAGAACCAACTACTGGTTTCATTGATTGTGTCTCTTGGTTTTGTGTTTTCTATTTCATTCATTTATACTTAAATCTGTCAGAAACCAACACAATATTCCCTTTAGTCTTATGAATTGTACTTCAGATTCATTCAGAAGATTTTTTTGAATGCAAGTAATGACTCATGGAACTTTACATCAAAAACTAGGGATGTACTGTATGGTGACTAACATAATATAATAAAAAATTATTGAAAAAAAATAAATAAGCACCTTACGTGAAAAANGAAAAAAAAAAAAAAAAAAAAAAAAAAAAAAAGAAAAACCAGTATTTGACCAAAAAAAAAAAAAGAAGAAATATCTTTGAAAGAGTGAGTCAATTAATGACTCTGTGAATGAATAAATAAAATCTCAGTGGTCTCTGTATTGTTTCAAGGTGATTTACTCCAGTGTTCTCATTCCTTGACTGCCTTTTAAGAGAGAAAGGAATCTATTCCCTTTATCCATCCTGTGTTTAACTTAGAATCACTATCCAGTTCATCTTTAGATATACTTCTCCCTGGCCAAAATTCTAACTCACCATTTTTGTTTTATTTCTAAGTTGAGAAAGCCCCCTTTGGTTGGTAGATCTTTTGGGGGCTCTCCTCTGCGAATTCTATCAATTCATTACACACACACACACGCACACTCAGAGACTTGATTTCCCACATTTAAGATGGAAGCCACGGCATCACCACCCCTAGAGCTCCAGCTGGCTCTGACACTCTGATTTTATGATCTCACAGAGTTGCTACATTCCAATCTCTTCATCAGAGCTGCTTTTTTTTTTTTAACTTATAACAAATTCCTGACCTTCTGACCAGCTTAACTGTTTCTAAGCCAACTTAGGAAGCATTAGTCTTATCTGGAAAAAAGTGATATGTAAGGTCATTACTCCCTTGGGATGGGCAGAAAACTTTTTTTCTTGTCATCAGCAATATTGCCTGAAATTCCCACATTCATTGATTCAATGTTTTTAGACATTAGTGTGTCAAATCCTGTGTGAGCTGTTTTCCCGCAGGTAAGTCATAGGTGCTAAGATAAACCTCTCCCCTTCCTCCCACTCTTCCCAGTGCCGTAATCTCCGAGTAAGACATGCTGTCACCTTCTCCCTGCGTGTAGAGTATGTTTTACTCCAACTCACTCTCCCCTGGGGAGGCTTTCTGGGACCCTTAGTCTAAGGTGTCCATCCCTGCGATATGTTCCCAGGGCACACTGTGTCCCGCAAACAAAATCGTCCTCATACCTTGTAACTACCTATCCACTGTCTGTCTCCCCAGTAGAGAGTCAGCTTCACTGGGAATGTGATTTGTGACTCGTGCCCAACATCTGCTTCCCAGGGCCTCGAACATTATTCAAGTACTGTCTTAATAGGCATGTAATAAATACTTGCTGAATGCATGAAGTGAACTTTCTGGCTGAGACTAAACTGGGAGTTGAAGTCTATCATCGGTACTGGATTATCCAATTCTCAGGCTAAGCATCTGCTTAGGGCATGGGGTGAGGAGGGGGGCGGGGGGAATCTCAGGGAAGGACAGTTAAGATCATTATAAATAACCCCTTTAACAAGAAATGGAGAACTTTGGACTTACACCATCCCATAAGGAGCCATTTTAATGTGAGGATACACAGACACCATGCATTATTTCAAAAAAGTAAAATTCTATTTGTAGCAATGTTCCAGAATAAGAAGGCCACCATTGCATTTATTAAAATTAAATTAATGGTCTCTCAAGTGTTGATCTAGCTTACAACTCAAACATCTTAAGATATCCTATCTCACCTTTTATTTGTATCCTAGCCACGACTTTGCCACTAAACTTTACAATGATGAGCCAAACGTTTAAAGTGAGAAAGAGAAACCAAGACCTGTGTGCCTGACAAACTTACGCAGAAAGGAAGAAGCTGGATCCGGACTTCGCTAGTCCTGGCCGCGCAGGGAAGCTGCCCGAGTGCTGTGTAAGGCACTACTGAGAAAGCGCCCAATAAATCGTGTCTGTTACTTCCTATGTGTAAACCTACACGCATTTAGCAGCTCCCAATGTTCAAATGTGTTTCATTCCAAAAGTACATTTCTTTGTCACACCCATTTAAGAACTCAAAGCCATTTTCCCATAGAAATGATATTATAAGTGGTTTTAAGTTTTCTAGGCTAGCTCCCCGAGAGCCATTTATTTTATAATTTGGCTGAAATACATTTTCATTTACAAAAGCAGAAGACAATGCTGTAAAGGGGCTGTTTTCTTTTAATGCCATAAAACATGTCGACACGTGGAGACGAGAGCAAAACACATTTAAAACTCACAATAATTTTTCAGGCCTCAAAGTTTGTTAAGATACAACCCTTAAAGGAACATGAAGAAGTCAGGATGAGAGTGCCTGCTGATACGTGAAAAAGCGGCACTGGACACACAGCTAGCTGCTTCCTAACATCCAGTCTCTCCCTCTTTCTTTAGAGAAGCAAACACTTAGCTTAGATCTGGATACAAATCCAAGCAGAATACAAAGCATGTCCCATTTCTCCCTGCGCAGCGAGGTATGGCCTTGTGATTCATTCTGCCAGCAGGGCCACCCAGGAGGGATGTCACCTTTATGCTATGTTCTCAAAGTTCTGTGGCCTTCCTCAACTGTCTGGAACACAGAAATACTGGGGAAGCCCTCCGAGACAGTGCTGTTGAAGGTGGTACCCTGGAAAATGAGGAAGCCCCAGAGGGGATTCTTAGATGGTCTTGCAAAGCAAGGCCTACGTCAGTTGTGAACTGTCTATTGAGCTATTGCTATGACAGAGAAAAATAAATTTCTGACTTGTTTTGTCATGACTCTGTGGTAGTAAACAAATGTGTATCTTAATTAATACAAACAAAAAATGATTCTGTAATCCTGGGAGGGTTCCAGGAAATATGAAGAACATATTTCAGAACTTCCAGGATGAGGCTAGCTCAAAAAAATTTATAGCCAAACTTCAAGATGTTTCTGTTCCTCCAAAAAATACTATTCTTTGCCACGTGAATACCTGTCAAAATAGGTCACAGGGATATTTTCTCTGAAGCACATTGTACAGACTAACCCAACAGTTCTGTTGACAACTTCCTTCCTTCCTTCCTGCCGGCCCCGCCTTCCTTCCTTTCTTATTTGAACCCCAAGATAGATCAGGCATTAGGCTGAAAATACAAAGTTCAATAAGGTACATCATTTTGTCCTGAAGAAGTTACAGATTCATAGGAGAGACAGAAAAAGAAATAAATAATAGCCTTGCTATATGATTAAGTGTTATAATGCAGTTATTTCCAAAACTCTGGGGGAGTAAACGAATAGAAATGCCTTTGAAAATTTTCAAAGACCTTACCTCAAAACCTGAAAAAGGGGGTTTGGGGAGTCATAGCTAAATGGGTATGGATTTCCTTGTGAGTTGATGAAATGTCCTAGGATTAATTGTGGTGATGGTTACACTACTCTGTGAATTTCCTAAAAGCCACTGAATTGTACACTTTAAATGTGTGAATTGTATGGTATGGGTGAATTACATTTCAATAAAGCGGTTAGCAAAAAAAAAAAAGAAAGAAAGAAAGAAAAAGAAAAAAGAAAAGTGAAAAAAATGGAAATACTAAGGAAAGATTCAGAGTTCCACTGGAAAGAAATTTCAGTTAGCCTGACTTTTCCGAGATGACTGGATGGGTATACATATACACATTTGTATACAGTAGATTATGTCAAAATAATACTTCAAAGGTTTTTACTTTGGATCTAAATGAGCTCTATGATGAGAGCCAGAGGCAACTCCCGTAGAGATCCTGATTCAGAATGTCACATTTAACATATTTAACAGGAGACCCAGGTGGAGTGCATAACGGTTCCAGCCCTCCACCCTTCCCTGGGTCTGTGTTGGTCACCAGGGAACATCAGTGGGCATTGTACGATTAAAGTTTGGAAGCATTTGTGCACTTAGAGTTATTCTTGCATGAGGGAGACTTGCCCCAGCTGCACCACTGGCCCAGGAGAAGGATGAGGGACACGGGGGATGGCTGGACCCAGCCCAGAACAGATCGACGAGCCAGCTCGGCTGAGATAGGAGACCGGTGACCCTATCATCCAAGTTCAGTCTAGGTCAGCTGACCCCCACCCCCCAAACCAAGTGACAGGAGACGTGGGAGCTAAATAAATTTCAGGGACATGCGGCTGTTGTATAAGAAAATCATGGACACTTAACTGATAGGAGGGCCAAGTAGTATGTATGATCAGGCAAGCTGAGGGCACACTTTTCGGGCCTTGCGCTCACCCTGTTTCCTCTTTGCTAACTCACACATCAGCGATGGATCCTGCCACTCCAAGTGTAACTGTCACCGCTGCGAGGCTCACTGCTTCAGGCACTACGTGCACAATGGCTCTAAACCCTGAGGCTGGAGGAACAGAGACACATCAAAGCCTGCCTATTGGTAGACAGAGAAACGTCAAGTCATTTTCTCTCATTACCACAGCTTTATCCTTGGCCTTTTGCTGCTCATCTCAAAGCTACTGCTCTTACGTGCCATGTTGCAAAATCGATGACATTGATCCCAGGAAACAATAGCGGCCTTTGCCCATAGAGACAAACTCATTTTTTTCTCTCTCTAAAACCCATGCTTCATTTTCAAGTTCACGGGACTCGTTTGCTCAACGTGAAGCATGTGCTCAAGAGAAGGAGATGGAGGTGGTTGCTGTAACATTTGGATTTCCCTTTGTATGGGATTTTATCTGTGTCTGATCCAGTATGATCTCTGTAAAGGATTAACATAGGATTTAATAGCTTGTATTGCTCTTCAGGTTCTCCTAGGATTAACAAAAGTCAGGACTTACCTTTTATAGCAACCACAGAATTGCAATTATTCAATTTGATTTTACAATTGTCTGTTTTATTGCATCTGTATTCTCAGTTTTAGGTCCCCAGTGTTTGCGACAAAGTAGATACTGTTATGTGTCTAAAAACAAATCAAAATCTTTACAGAGAGAATTTGTATTATAGATTCAAAATCAGATAATCTCTAAATGGTTCTGAAATCCTGTTAAGGAATGACAACTTCCAATGCCATAGATAGGTACACAGATAGAGAGATAATAAATACATAATCAAAAGAGACAGCGTAGAAATTTTTTTTTTAATTGAGAGCTTTGGAATTAGACAAACTTGAATTTGAATCCTGATTCCACCATTTTCTATGTGTTTTCTCAGCAAATTAGTTCAACTATGATTTATGCCTGTTTCCCCATTTGTAAAATGGGGACAATGAAGACCTCACAGAATTGCTGTGAAATTAAAACCACTTATGTAAAACACTTAGTGTATTCCTTGTGCACAGAAATGTAATGAATAGTTACAAACTGAATAACTTTTAAAAGGCCTTCCAGATAATTTCTGTGTTTTATAGAAGAAATAGAAAAACGTACCAGTTTTAAAGGAGTGTATCAATTCAGAGATACTATTCCATCAGTCTTTAGAAAATTACTTTTGATGAATTAGTCACTCTGATTCACATAACCACAAAAACAGTGTATATGTGGCTCTTCAGAAGCTCCCAGGCCCACTTTATGGGAGCAATGGAGACTGGATTAAAGTGTCCATGAGGAGGAGAAAACTTGGAAGAAATGTAGGACTTGTGGGGGTGAGGTCCACTCTACTCCCAGGGGGCACTTCACATTTAATGAACATTTTCTAAGTGATGGGGCTGGAGAATGCACACAAATGCCTAGCCACATGGCAACAGAGCTCAACCTCTCAACCTGCATGCATCTCCCCAACTAAAGGCAAAGCCTCACTGGTTCCATATAAAGCCTTAGTCATCCCTGAATTCCTAGAATGAACTTAGTACAGTACCTGGCATACAGCAGGTGCTCGCTAACTATGGAATATTGAGGGAATGAATTAATACCTTTTATAATAGTCCCATGAATGTCAGGGCAGCAAATAGTGTCCTTTTTAGCTCAACAATAATAGCCTTCAACACTAAACAAAGCCCCTCACCTTATATGGTGTTCTATCTCCATGTAATCCAAATGGGACCACACTGGGCCCCCCACACTGGGCCATATCAAATGACATCTGAGATTGCCATGGCTCGTCCCATCAACACTTTGGAAACGACTGCTGGAAACCCTGTGTGAGTGTGCTTATGCATGCATACACACACACACACAAACACACACACACACACACACACACACACATACTTTCCTCACACAAATAGTGGTCAACTTGACTAAACATTCATCCTAAGATTAAGAACAGACATTTAATTTCCCAAAAAGAAACAGTATTAAAAGTACTCTGACCTGGTTCCAGGAATCATAAATTTACATAAATTAAAATATTGAAATCATGATTTTTATAAAGAATATTCCAGAAATGATAACTCTATTTAAAATAATGAACAGAATGACAGCATCCACCACAAGAGGCCTGACTGGCATTCACTTTACATGGGGTTTAGACTAGATGTTTAAAAACATAAAGATCGCCAATCCCTATACACTGAGATTGTCCTAATTCTGTCAGTCAATCTATGACCTGGATTTCTCTGGTTTAACAAGATTCCAGATGATTCCAGTTCCAGTTATGAGAACCAACTTGAATCAACGCTTGGACCCTTCCATTGCTAATGTTCTGTGAGTCAGCCAGGTGAGAAGTCTGCAACATCCATCTTGAGGTGCCTGACTTGGCTACCTGGAGAGGTGCACCTTACTTCTTCAGCTGTCCTTAGATGTCTACCTGAAAGCTGCGAGCCAGGTGTGAGAGGATAGCCATCCCAGCCAGCTGTCAGCAAATCAGTCAAAAGTATGCTTTTTACTATGGTCCCCTGCACAAACTTCAAAGATTTTCTGAGGGTCCATGTGTGTATCTGATGCATCTAGACATCAGTGACTCTCCATCCTCTGAGTTTCTCTCAGAGGCTAATAATCCCCAGAAGCTAAGACAGTGGCTCAGAGGCATCTGCTAAAGGTGAAAGATTCTATTCCACTGATTCCACATTCTTTCCTTGTTGGAACCCCAAGTCCCATTTTATCTGGGTTCCATGATCTGGCCCTCCTCCTGTGCAATGATTCCAGAACCAGGAGACAAGGCTGCAACTTTGTCGAGTGGATGGAGTAAGGCCTTGTTCACCTAATAAGAACCACTGTGCCAAGGGACTGCAGTGTTATGATGACAGCACTAGCACAGAGCCAGACATGCAGAAAGTGCTCGGCGAATGTTCACTCAGTAATACAGGCGAACGGGTCTGGATGTGGTTGCACAAGGATGCTGGTTTCCTGCCCTCTAGGAACATTTCCTTTCAGAATTAGTCAGCTGACGAATATTCATTGCTCACATAGACCATGGGAATTCTGATCTCCCTTGGCTGGGCTCTAAGAGGATTAAGGAGCCAAAAGATGCAGAAAGCAGCTCAGAAAGCTGCAGATAGTTAGCTTGATATGTTTAAGCCATAAGTCAACAATCAACTGAGATGGGCTGTCTGTACTAGTTAAGGAAAAAGGGTGATGGGCAAGTTTCAAAGACCCCTGCTGTGCTCCACTGGGAACTCCACCCTGTAGACACTGGGACAGGAGTGCCGGGCCAAGTGAATGGGCTGCTTCTGGCCTAGAGGAAGCATCCGACCAAAGTCTCCTCAAGAACATTAACTGGGGCTTGAGCAATTAGAGGAGGAAGGGAAATGGAGGCAATGGGACAAAAGGAGAGAAAAATCTTAAGGGAGGAAGAAAAGTGAGTCCAAGAGTATTTAACCAATCAATCAAGGTATATTGTTATCCTGACTTACAAACCACTCTTCTCTATAAGCTAATGTGTCTTTCTTAAATCCTCTCCTAATATTTGAGCACCACAGTGGGAGATCAATTGTTCCTATTTCATACTGCCAAGGAAGTTAGAGAATTTGTAAGAATCCAGAATAATTCAAAACCAGAAGTTTGAGAGCTGGGATGGATTTCCCTTAAATCTTCTGGCTCAAATGCCTGACTTTGGATAAATAATGTTTGATTTCCCCCCATTTTATAGGTAACAGAAGCTCGTACTAGGACTGTGCTTATGTTAGAAGGATGTGAAGGGGCTCAGGAGAACATAACTTGGTTCACTAAACAGTGCTTTGTGAAAATCTGCTCATAATCTTAAATAAGTTAGAACCTTATCCGAGTGACCCCGTGACTCCCAGAGTCATCAGAATTTCTTTCATTTAGTGAGTGATTTCCATATGTCAAGTTCTGTTCAAAGTCTTTTAATCCTCACAACAACCTTGTGAGGTATAAATATTATTAATGTTTCTATTTTACTAGTGAAAAAAAAACCCCACAAAGCACAGAGAGGTCAAATAACTTGCTTGAAATTGCACAGCTAGTAAGTGTCTGGGTCAGATCTATGGACCCAAATACTCTACCCCCTGAGCCTGGACTCTTCATCCCTATGCTACTGTACCTATCAATTTAATATCCTATCAATGCATTCTTTTTAAGGAAGGAACCACCTTCTAAAAGTGCTTTTTTTTTTCTCTAAGAAATTGTATATAGAATGTCCTATAATCCCATTACAATACAAACACCCTAGAGGAGCATGGAAATTGAGAGCTAAGAAAAGTTATACCCAGCACCAGGTCTGGCTCACCCCTGCTGCATTTTCCTCGTGACTATGGTGGTTGAGAGGGGGAAACATGCCCAAAGCATCACCCCAGAGACAGACGAGAACTAAGCATAATCATTTCATTCTGCTCTGAGCCCATCTTATACTCACTCTTCATTTCCCATCCCTCTGTGAGTCTATGTTACAACGCTCTCTATCCCCAAATGGGAGTGTGCATTTCCCCTACTTCACTGAAGGGCCATAGGCCAAAATTCATCACTTATTAAGGGACAGGGTCCATCCAGGGCTGATATATTCCCAGAAGAGCAGGTCCAGAGGATTCCCATAGCCCCTGTCCTCCTGTCTCCCACCAGCCTGAAGACTCCTGTTCCCCGCTAGATTGAAGCTTCATGAAGACAGGAGGTGATTTCCTCGGTCCACCTCCGTGCACACAGCCTTCCCAATCAGGCGTTCTCAATAAATATTTGGTGAATGTAAAACATGCTTCTAGCCAGTGGTTCTCAACCGAGGTTGATTTTTGCACCCCCGCCCCCAGGAGACATGGGGACATTTGCCAAGGTCTGAAGACATTTTTGGTTGTCACAACTCGGAGGGGCAGGGAGAGTGTACTGCAGGCATCTAGGGGGTAGAGGCCAGGGACGCTGCCGAACACCATACAAAGGACAGCCTTCTTAAGGAACAACCACCTGAGCCCAAGTATCAATACCGCGGAGGTTAGAAAGCCTGTTCTAACCGAACGTCGTCCTTTGATACACGAAAAATAAACTGGGAACTGAAGCAGTGAAATTTCTTGCCCGATCTCATGCATCAAAGTGGAAGCAGGGTCAGACTCTGGGCTGGACTCCCAGCCCGGGGTCCTTTCCTCCCTGGTAAATACCCCAGGGATCACGTAGCTCCCTGCAGGGCACACGTGTGGCTTCTTAGGCCAAAAGTCTCAGGCTAAAAAAGACAATCTTAGATTATAGCATGATTTCCTGCTGTCTATTTTTACTTAAAAAAGAAAAAAAAACCCTACATAGCTTGGTATATATAAATAAGGCACATGTTGCGTACATACATATCTTTAACTATTTTTTTCCTTTAGTTTCCCACAGACTGATGAGACGTTGCTTTTTATCACTCATTTTTCTAAAGATGGATTAATGGTTAAAGACTGAAAAATTAAGGACACGGGGGTGGTCCTCAGGGCACACACTGCTCACACTCTCGCTTTCTCTCTCTCTCTCTCTCCCTCCCCACCCCCAGCACACTTGAAAGAGTGATCAACAAATATGGAAGTTAAAAGTTAAGTCTGCTAACTTCACGTAGTAGTTGCATTATTAATTTTTGTATTTTTCAAACTCAAAGCAAGATGACCTCAGCTCAAGCACCTTCTGGAACTACAGACTAACCCCCCAGACAACTCATTTTCCAACGGTCTGCAGGTCGGGGAGGCAGAACGGACCACGAGGAGAAGCAAAATCTTGGAGTGTCGACATCTCCGCCATGTACTCAGGCAAGTTAATTAACCTCTCTGAAACGGAATTTGCTTTTTCAAAATGGCAATTTTTTAAAAGGAAATAATTATAGGGAATTGAAAAAAATATTTAAAGGATGAATTGAGTTCGTTCTGAGAAGAGTGAGTGAGCACACACTTGTTGAAGATAATAGATGTCTGCTTTTCACTGTCGACAGAGCTTTTACTTTTCTTTTTCCTTCTTCTTCTTTTTATCTTTCATGAGACAACTAAAAATACCAGGCAAGAATTAACAGGTGAAATATATTCCTCCTCCTTCTCTTCCTCTCCAGTCGGTAACCTCCCATTCTTCAGACACGACCACGTGTTAAGTAGGTTGCTCTGGGAGTTCGCTTGGTGGCTCGATGCTGTCACCAGCTCCACAGGTCCCAGGGGACGCTGATTACCTGGTTGGGGGGGGCACCGCCCTGGGCACTGGTGGGGATAAGGGGAGAAGAAGATAGGAATAACCCTGATCTAGGCCCTGCCCTCAAGAAGCCACCGATTCCGTGAGGAGACAGGACGAGGGCGCACACAATCTGGAAAGCTCACAGAGTGGGGTGCGTCCTCTCAGGTGGATGCTAAGCTATTCATTCCCTGGTTCCAAAGGCAGATTCCATTTCTAGCTGAGCACTGAGGAGAAGCTTCACAGAAGCGGTGACATTAGGGGGGACCCTTCAAGAAGGCAAGGGATTTGAGGAGAGCTGTCAAGGAGACGCACATTTCAGCAGGAGGGAACTGCCTGGTTACCAAAGGGAGAACATCGGAATGTAAGGAGAATGGCGTCCGGGGGGGGGGGGGGGCAGGTGCTGAGAAGGGGACTAAGTGAGCTGAAAATAAAAGGAAGACAGGCTTTGAAAATGGAAATGTGCTTTAGACTGATTGATTGATTGATTCTATAGGCAAATGGGAGCTGCTTCTGATTTTGGAGCAGTGGGGGCTAGGAGCAGACATGTGTTTTCAAGAACATTATTCTACAGCCCCGGGAAGAACAGATCGGCTGATTGGTGCAGGAGGGGGAGGACACCATGGAGCTCTTAAACTGTGACCTGTTCATTTATTCCTTGGTTTGAACTGGAATCAGGGTCTGATATTTGCAAGCCTTAAAGGTGATCTGGTGCAAGCTTGCACCCCAGTGCAGGAGTTTCTGGGGTTATACAGTCTGTCCCAATGCCTCTGGTGATGGAGGGTCACTGGGACACAGAATGACCCAGGGCACGAGCGGACAACTCAGGTTTACGGGCCCAGGAGGCAGAAAGACATAGGGGGAAGACCACACAGGCCTGGACTTGAATCTACCTTGGCCCCTACGAAGCAGAACCAGAGCTGGGGCAGATACTCTCTGGGTCGTGGTTTCCTTATATGAGAAACATGAATAATAACCTTTAACGTACAAAGATGCAGCGACACAGTGACGACCCACTAAAGCCAAGCATGGTAGACACGAACTCGTCCTCTCGGTTCCGAGCCAAAATCTTCCTCTTTGTTTCATCCATTCGTGGGACTTAATTTCACCTTCTAGAAGTGCCCAGAACATGTGTGCTACCAATTTCACAAGACAGTATTAGAAGATAAAAGCTATCTGTCCATGAGTCTTCTGTTTGCCTAGTTAACATCACCCTCTTCGGATAACACAATTTCCAAAGCACTTATCTTGGCAATCCTACTACACACCCTGTGATGATGTCTAAATCCTTGTCCTTCAATATAAAACCATATTTCTATGTTGGACGAGGGGTAGAAGTAGGCTTTCTCCAAAGCAGTCCTAACGATCTCACTCCTGCTAATGAGTGAGTCTGCTTGGCTGGGAGGGAGAGAGGGGGCCCTGTTGATGGTCTCTAGAGAGTTCTGACCCCCTTTCTTATTCCTCCAGGCTCTGTTCTGACAACTTCTCAAATGCGGTCTAGGACAAGGCACCAGGAAGGGAAAAAAAAAAAAAATTGAGAACCACTGGTGTAAGACACATGGATCAGTGTTCGGCTGACTACCCAAAATAAACTAAGACTAACAAGACGAAAATAACTCCGACACTTCCTGTTAAAGAGGCACCGATGAGCTCCCATTAAGGCAGCGCAGAAAACAGGGCTGCGGTTCTGGGTACAGCTAGCCTGGCCGGGGGAATCGAGTACGGCCTGGAACCTGCGGGAAGAAATCAAACCTGAGGGAGAGGCCCAGGGCTATCCGACCAGCGTGGGGAACGAGCTGTCTCCGCCTTCAGCAAACCGGAGCCTCTCTCCCAGCTGACCCATGGACTGCAGCAAATACACTCAGCAACATTCTGTATCCCAGAAAATCCATGAGCCAAGACAGTGAAAAGAGAACTTTAATTACAGAGTGGGAAGAAGAGAAAAGTTGACCAGTGGGGATGCCTTGTAATGAGTGGAATAAGGGGGAAACTTGAAAGAATTAAGAATTCTGTCTCTAGAACACAAATATAATCAAAGGCCAACAAACTATGGATAGATGATAAATTCTCAGGGTGGTCAGGAACGAGTAAAGCAACCTGAAGTGAGAAAATGGGCTAGGCTCATGGTTATTCCAATTTTAAGACTGAATTCTCTTAAAGGTGAGCTGTTTTCTTTGTCTCAAATGAGGGACTTTTAGATTAATGGCAAAATCTCATTTAATTATCATTTTCTCTGATATATACCATTCATATGCACAGCTAAATGTGCCCATTTCCCATATTCCCTCAAAACCAATTCAACTCACTACTTTTCATAGCATCAGAGTATCTCCCTACAAAATGCTTATTAATTACAAAGGGAAAATTTAAATCTCTATGGTGGGAAAACCTGGCAAACAGCACTAAACCAAATGGTCAAAGATAACTTCACCAGAGGGGCGGCTGGGTGGCTGTCGCTTGAGCGTCTGACTCCTGTTTTCAGCTCAGATCACCATCTCAGGGTTGTGAGATCGAGCCCTGTGTTGGGGCTTCACACTCAGTGTGGAATCTGCTTGGGATTCTCTCCTTCTCCCTCTGCCCCTCACCAACCCGGGCTTGCATGCACACTCTCTCTCCCTCTCTCTAAGAAATAAATAAATAAAATCTTTTAAAAATTAAAATAAAAGTCTTTATTTATTTTTTTTAAAGATTTTTTTTTATATATTTGACAGAGAAAGAGACAGCTAGCGAGAGAGGGAACACAAGCAGGGGGAGTGGGAGAGGAAGAAGCAGGCTCCTAGCAGAAGAGCCTGACGTGGGGCTCGATCCCACAACGCCGGGATCACGCCCTGAGCTGAAGGCAGACGCTTAACCGCTGTGCCACCCAGGTGTCCCAAAATAAGTCTTTAAAAAAATATTACCTCACCAGTCATAAAAGGTATTGAAATCATGTATCTTCTTATACAATGCACTGAGAAGGGCATAATATCACTAACGTGGAGATGGTCCCAGCCATCTCATCCACACCAACGCAATGAGCTTGGGACCATCTTTTCTGTACTCTGTTTTCTTGGAAAAACCTACTTGGACACTCGCACTCCTTAACGCAGTGATACCTATGCATACAGAAGCTGAAATACCATTAATTTAGTTGACTTTATCAACAATCATCACAAAATAGAATCGTGTTGATGCAAAATAAGCCCTCACTCTACTTGGCGAAAAAAATTCAATTAGGAACAGAATCATGTAGAGCCACCCGTGGTTATGGAGATTTAGTGACTCATTGCAATCGAAAATTGGCTGTAGTGGTGGTGGTGCTATTTCCCTTTACTTCTAGCTCTGCAAGCCCCCAGCAACCATGCCTGGTTTCCACCCATCACAAAGCAAAATGAAACAAAAATCACCAGGGGTTAAAAGACCTAAATTGGATTACAGTCACACCATTTTGAAAACAAGGTTTTCCTGGTAATTGCATTCAGCTGAATAAATATCCTTACATTAGCTTATGGCCCATTAGTATTCTGATGGTGATTATTTTTACTTAAATGTGTCTGCCTCTGAATAAATGGGGAAAGGGTGGAATGATATGAGGTTTTGAGATGAAATGGATATTCTGTTCAGTAAACTAGAGTTTTTTGGCATGGAGCTAGGACTGTGGGTGAGACAGAGATTACACAGAGATTTATTTAACATTATTTCTTTGCAAAGTTATCTACTGAAAGCATAAACTTATGGTTTTCAAACTCTGTTGCATGCCTCAGAGCCAGAAGCCAGAAATACTGAGGCGGAGGCTCTTCCGGAGACATTCTGCAGCAGAATCTCAATGGGTAGGACTCGGGAACCTGCATTGCTAAACACAGCTCCCAAGCAGCCCAGGGAACAACAGGTTTGAGGTAACTGGCTCCAAATGTTTACCAGTCTTATTCCAAGTTATCAGTAATGATTCCAGTACAGATTGATCTAAAAGGACAAAGTCCACCACTGGAGATAGACCAAGGGTCAGCAAACTATGGCCCATGAGCTAAATCTGGCCGAACACTTGTTTTTTTACATAAAGTTTTATTGGAACACAGTCACGCCCATTTGCTTACAAATGATCTATGCCAACTTCCTTGCTAAATGGCAGAGAGAACTGTTATGACAGAGACCATATGGCCTGCAAACCCTAAAATATTTACTACCTGGCCCTTCATAGAAAAATTTCCCCTGATGGAAATAGATGCCGGGGACTGTGAGACAAGGAAAGTAGGTAAGTTAAGAGATAGGCCGGTAAAGTAGCAGGCTGCTAGCAAATTGTCATCTCCCTTTTCTGGATGTTTTTCCTAAGTGATCCAGGGTGGGTATACTCTATTTTTTTCCAGCTTTATTAATATATAATTGATATATATATATATATGACATTGTATAAGTTTAAGGCATACAACATACTGATTTCATACATTTATATATTGTGAAATGATTCCCTCAGTTACATTAGTTAACTCCTCTATCACCTCACATAACTGACGTGTGTGTGTGTGTGTGTGTGTGTGTGTGTGTGTGTGTGTGTGGTGAAAACACGTAAGGTCTACTCTCTCAGCAACTTTAAAATATATAATGCAGTATTGTTAACTACAGTCACCATGCTGTACATTAGATCCCAGAACTTATTCATCTTATATGTTTGTGCCCTTTGACCAACATCTCTCCTTTTCCCCCCTCCTCCCAGCCCCTGGCAACCACCATTCCTGTTTCTATGAGTTTGGCTTCTTTCCATATATAAGGGGGATTCCACATGTAAGTGAGATCATACAGTGTTTGTCTTTCTCTGACTCATTTCATTAGAATAACACCCTTAAGTATCATCCACATTGTTGTAAATAGCAGGATCTCATGGCCAAATAATACTCCATCATGTGCATACACAGTGGCTCTTCGTCAGACATTCTGCAGCAGAATCTCTAGGGGTGGGACTCAGGAACCTACATTTCTAACACAGTCATCCATTCTTGGCTATTGTGAATAATGCTGCAATGAACATGGGGTGCAGATAGCCCTTGAAGACAGTGATTTAATTTCCTTTGGACATCCGCCCAGAAAGAGAATTGCTGGATCATATGGTACTTCCATTTTTAGGATTTTTTAAGTAACCTCCACACTGTTTTCCATAGTGGCTATACCATCTTCCCTGGATTCTAATCTCAGCTCTGCCCCATACTAGAACTTAACCTACCCGAACTTCAGTTTTCTTTATCTGTAAAACATAGAAGGATTAGACTCAATAAAATAATATCTAAAGGACAGCCACTCTTGTCATCATTGCACTAGGTATAAAGAAGAAAGATGAATAAATCACAGTTTGTGTCCTTAGGTTGCTCAAACATGATCTCTGGGTTCTATTTTATCTTTAGCTTCAAAGCTGAATTGTATCATTGTTAAGATAGTGGGTTCTGGAGTCAGATCTAGGACACTTTAAAATCTGGTTCTGCCACTTACTAGCAATGTGACCTTGGGAGCGTTCTTTATGCTCTTTAAGCCTTTCAGGAAAATAGAGATAGTATGTATTACAAAGTACGGAGGTGAGCTTAAACAAGACAATGCAGGTCAAGTGCTTAACACAGCACGGATCTATAATACATTGTTAGTACTAGTATGAGTCACATTCCAGCATGGGTTAATCAATGGTGACACCACTGGTTGGGGCCAGACGATTCTTTGTGTGAACCTCTCCACAGCATTTAGCAACCCTGCCTACTAAATACCAGTAATGTCCTTCAAGTCAAGGTGCTAACCCAAACTGCCCCCAACATTTTCAAACATGGAGAGAGAAACGCTATTGCCTCCTGTTTGACAGCAGCCACTTAAGCAGTCAACTCCTTGAGGACTTGTTTATTTTTGCGCCTTCCGTCCAACACTGTGCCTAGCACATAGCTCAACAAACACTCGTAAAATAAATGAATGAAGGTGAATGAATAAACCACTATGGCTTTGTAAATATGTTTCAAATGCCACCATTATATATTTATACCTTTTGTTGTACATGATTCTATTAGGTTTCTACAATCCCTCATTAAATTGCAAATCGTTCCGAGGGAAAGTACTTTCAGCAGTTATTAACCAACATCAAGGTGGCTGAATGCCAGCTGTGACAAAAGCCCGGCAGGAGTAGTTTACTGGACAGAGAGAAAGGAGGTGGACTGGTGTTCAAGTACACAATCAAAATGGAAAGCTCTGTATGATCTCCAAAGGTGCCTCTGCATGATTCTGTGCATGAAAATAAGAAAGTACACGTAATGGGGGCCCAACGGGAGATGCAGCTCTTACCCACCTCCCCCGGTATTTTATAAGAAATTGAAACCAAAGGTCCTTTTGCATTTGCCATCCTTTTTCTTTTCTTTTCTTTTCTTTTCTTTTCTTTTCTTTTCTTTTCTTTTCTTTTCTTAAGAAGTAATCAAAATGTCCAGTAATAAGGGGTTTGGGATCATTATGGTACGCCCATATGAGGTGATACTTTAAGACCATTACAAATCATGTTTGCATGAGGTAGTTAATGACATGGGAGAATGCTCATGGTATAATCTATATACACAGAAAAAATGGGAAGGAAACACACCAACATATTAAGTTGAAAATCTCTTTGTAATGGGATTACAAAATATTTTAAAATTTTTACCCTTCCCTTCAGTTTCTAAAATTTCAAGGACTTCAGTCAGACAAACAAAACAAAACAAAATAAAACAAACAAAAAATCCCAAAAAACAAAAACAAAACCCCACAAATAAAGAGAATAATATTCCTGACTGTATTTTCTTATTGCCAGGACCAAACATGAGTCTGTCACAGCATCTAGGTTATGGCTAGTATTTTTGTATTGCTTTTTTCTTTCACTCTTGTTTTCAACTATTGTTTTGTAATTTTAAATTTATAGTTTCTCTCCCCCAGTATCCCAAGATTGGTTTCAATACCCTGTGGAAAGAAACAAGGGACTAAACACATGGGCAAATGAGAAGAACTGTGGATTGTATGTCACCAGTGACTCCTGTACTCAGTTCTCTTCACTTGGAAGTCCAGATCATGTCCAGAATCTAGCCTCGGAATCTTCCCCTCTGAGGCTGGACTTGTCCTTACATGTCTGATGCAACAGCTCTCCAGAGGATGCTGAGGGGCCAGTGACTGGTCAAGCTCAGAGCTGCTGGGAGCTGCAGCCCTTCTCGTCCATATGTCAGTGCTGGGTTAAAAGCAGTGGCATTTGAGGGGCGCCTGGGTGGCACAGTGGTTAAGCCTCTGCCTTCGGCTCAGGGTGTGATCCCGGTGTTATGGGATCGAGCCCCACGTCAGGCTCCTCTGCTGTGAGCCTGCTTCTTCCTCTCCCACTCCCCCTGCTTGTGTTCCCTCTCTCGCTGTCTGTCTCTATCTCTGTCAAATAAATAAATAAAATCTTAAAAAAAAAAAAAAAAAAAGCAGTGGCGTTTGAGAGAGAAGGCTTAGGGGAATCCTACTACATCTTCATCCTCCGCTTCTGATGCCCAGAACTGTGCCTGGAATCTTGAACATGCTCAATATTCTCCTTCTTTCTTACAGGTACAAGCTACACCCCATATGCTTCTTTCCCCAATAATCAACCTTCCTGAGCTAACTAATCTGAAATTCTCTTCTCTCCTATTTTTTAATTTTATTTAATTAAATTAAAACTTTTTTAAATTTAATTATTCTCATAATTCCCTGACAGCTCCTGCCCCAACAACTGTTTTTCTCCTCAACCATCTAAAAGTTAGTGTTCTCATGACTGTTTTGTCTTTCCTGCTCAAAGTGCTTTCCTCTGAAGAAGACACCCATTATTGTGGCTTCAACAATAACACGTTATCTTTGCTTGAATATTTATCATCAGAACCCCTGAACTCACAAAGTTAAATTCTGTAAAAATATTTACCAGACAACTGACAATTTATAAAAATTTGTCTCTACTCAAACATCCTTCCTTATTTAAAACAAATGTCTCTTAGTCCATCAGGACAAGTAAGGCAGTCATTCACTGATGATCACATGTAAACATCTGCTATCACCACTAAATACAAAAGCAATTCTATCTCACAGTAAAATTGCACATCTTGTAAAAGATGCAGGATTTCATGAGGTTGGAGTACAGCTGAAACACTTCCAAAGACACTCATATAAGAGAACCTGGGAGAGTTACTTCAGTGAACAAATGAAAAAGATCAGTTTATAAGGATGATGACAGAATAGTAACTTCAGATTCTTCACAGAAAATGCTCTGAGTATCAAAAAATTAAGAGAGTTTCTTCAGGAAAAAATGGTGAACCCTCAAATATTTTTTTGCAATATTTGTCCTCTTTAGAATGATGCTCTAAGCATAAAATAGAGTACTTGAATAGCTAAAACAATCTTGAAAACGAACAAAAAGAAGGTCTCACACATCATAATTTCAAGCTTATTACAAAGCTGCTGTAACCAAACAGTGTGTTACTAGTATAAAGACACACAGACCAATGGAATATAATAGCCTAAAAATAAAGCCTCACACATATAGTAGTCAAGTGATTTTTGATAAGGATGTCAAGACTATTTTTTAAAGATTTATTTATTTTAGAGTGAAAGAAAGAGAGTGTGACCATGCACTGGGGGAGAGGGAGAGAACCTCAAGCAGACTCCTGGCTGAGCACAGAGCCCCATGCAGCGCTTGATTCCATGACCCTGAGATCATGAAATGATCTGAAACCAAGAGTCGGACGCTAAACAGACTGAGCCCCCAGGAACCCCATGTCAAGACTATTCAATGGGGAAAAGACAGTCTTTCAACAAATGTTATTGGGGAAAATGGATATTTACATACAGAAGAATGAAGTTGTACCGTTATCTTATATCACATACAAAAATAAACTCAAAATGGATCAAGGACCTAAATGTAAGACCTAAAATTGTAAAGCACCCAGACAAAAATACAGAGGGAAATCTTCATGACATTGGATTTCTCAGTAATTTCTTGGACATGTATGACAGAAAAAAAAAAAATGTCCTTGACCCTCTTGGGATACCTGGCTGAGCTTGAAAATTAAACCGAAAGACAGATTTAACAAGAGAAAGCACACCAATTTATTTAATGTAAGTCTTGGGTGACATGGGCACCTTCAAAAGGAAATTGAGACTCAAAGAAATGGTTAAACCTGAGTATTATTATGCTGGGTCTGAGGAAGAGTGGAGAGTTGTGGAGAAATTGATGGGGCAAAGAACGAGTATAAAGTAAATGTAGTAAACTGGGGGAAATTTAGCAAGGCTTATAGGTATGAATTCTTCTCAGCATTCCTTTATCTTCAGAGGTAAGAATGCTCCTTTCCTCTAGGTATTGAGAGGGTACTTCTCACACAGGGTTTTATGACCTGCCATTTTCTCAAAATCCTTCAGCTCAAAAATATTGAATATGCCCAGGTGCCATACTTTGGGGTAGCATGCTCTGAACCCCACTGGATATGACATCAAAAGCTTAGCCAACGCAGGTAAACATAGATAAACTGGAACACACAGAAACTGAAATTCTGTACATCAAAGGACACAACTAACAGAACAAAAAGACAAACAATGAAATGGGAGAAAATATTTACAAATCACCTATCTGATCAGGTGTTAATATCCACATTACATAGCAAACTCAAAAGATTCAACAACAACAAAAACCAAACAACCTAACTCAATAATGCGCAAAAATTTGCATAGACATTTCTCCAAATACACATGAAATAGACATTTCTCCAAGACATATGGAAGGCCAGTAAGTACATGAAAAGGTGCTCATTGGGAAATGCAAATCAAAAGCACAAGGAGATAGCACTTCACGCCAATTAAAACAGCTACTATAAAAAGAAAGCAAGGAAAAACAAAAGAGGTGTTGGTGAGGACGTGGAGAAACAGGGACCCTTGTGCACTGATGGTGGGAATGGAAAATGGTGCCGCCACCACCGTGGAAGAGTATGGCAGTTGCTCACAAAACTGAAAACAGAACTTCCATATATTCTACCAATTCCACATCTGGTTATAAAAAGAAGTTTCCAGGAGCTAAGGGGAAAGGGACATGGGAAGTTGTTGCTTAATGGGTATACAGTTTACATCTTGCAAGACGAAATAGTTCTTAAAATTGGTTGCACAACAGTATGAGTATAGTTAACACTGCTGAATTGTACCCTTAAAAATGGGTAAGGTGGCAAATTTTGTGTTATGTGTATTTTACCACAATTTTTTTAAAAAACTAATTAAAAGTTCAGAGGAAACTATCATAAAAATCTAAAAGGGCATTGCATTCAGATCGCTTGCTAAGACAGTATAAATTTTCAGCCCATGCTGAAGAAGGAAGATTGGCTTCTTTACTACGTTTGAGATCTGTGCAAGAGAGACCAGTCAAAACTCTAACCGATATGCCAATAATTTATTTTAAAAAAAAAAAAGGAGGGTAAGGAATAAACATGCATTTTATGTTTTTTTAAAGTAAAATGGTGTGAAGATTTTCATAACTGACTAGTGCCCAGTTTATCGGATGTATGGCAACAACAACAACAAATAAGCAATTAATTATTTGTTCATTCTAAGAATTAGTAACCAGCTGGAATTAGAGTATAAATTGTCTTAAATATAATATACAAATAATTGTTTGTAATTATTTGTGTCTTTTGAGGTCCCAATTTAACCAATTTTTCACTATTTATCGTTAAATATTGGTCTTGTGCTGGGTGGATTTATTTAAATTATCTTTTTCCAATATAAATCTTCTTTGGATAACAGAGACCTCCTTCAATTATGTCCTCTATGCAGAGGACTTCCTACTCTATCTTTGGACCTCAGCAATCTAAGTTTTCCAAATGCCCCAGGACATTTTTACTTAACGTGTTTCTCCATTAATTCAAATTCAAAGTAAAAAGTCAAAGCTATCATTGCCATTCTAAATATTACTTTCCTATTTCTCAATGTCATTACTGATGCCCATCCAACTGATATGAGAATACCAGTGTCATTCTGTCTACTGACTTCCATTTGCTCATCTGTCATTTAATCAGTTTCCAGACACTGCTGATTTTGCTTCTGGAGGGCACATTTCCCGTCCTCTTTTCCATTCCCTCAGTGGTTCCCTAGTTCAGGTCCTTACTGCTCATGTCTGGATGAGCACAGTGCTCACGTCTTTTGTCTCCTTACTTCTCAGGCCTTTTCCTATTCGAGTTCTACTGAAATAGCACCCCCAGGTTAATCTTTCTAAAATGTAGCTCTGCTCCAATCAAACAAAAATCAAAAATTTTGCTCACTCTCCCTTGAACAGGTCTCTCTCTTCTGGTTTCTTGGCTTTTGCATCATTCCTCTCCCTCAAATTCCCTCTTCCAAGTCTCCCGTCTCTCCAAAGCCTACTTAGGTCCCAGCGCTATCTTTCCTGATGAGCTCAGGCTAAGTGTTTTCTCCCCAGGAACACATTCTCCCTACATCCCTCAGAGGAGAAGTATCCATGCATGTCAACCCTAGCTGTTTATAGCATAGAATCCGGAAGGGGGAGACCTGGATACTTCCTAATTGTATAATCTGGAATAAAGCTCTCGATGGGTATAATGATTACAAACAGTTGTTATTTGTTAAACACCTACTGTGCATTAAGCACTTTATATTTATTATTACTGCCATCATTTATTGAGAACTTATGGGGTACTAGATCCTAAATGGCATTACATAAATCAATCCACATAAGAACTCTATGAGGTAGGTAGTGATATTAGCCCCATTTTTCAGATGAGGAAACTAAGGCAGAGAGAAAATTCATAACTTGACAAAGAAAGACAACAAGGATTCAAACCCAGATAGTTCAGCTTCTAAATCTGTATTCCTCACCACTACTCTGCATTACACTATGACATGCCATTTAATCTGACAGTCACCCTATGGGACATATATTATTTTGCCCACTTGGAAAAATGAGAAAAATTGAATTCAAAAAAGTTAGGAAAACCTCTAAAATGTGGTGAATAATAATGGGAGACCTTATACCCAAGTCTGTGAGACTGCATTGTTATTTTTTTATTATGCTTGTGTTCTTGAGATTAACATGACGACTTCAAAAGTTACTGTGGGAATTAAATAGGATCATGCAGGTGCTTTATAAATGCTAATAAACGACCCTGAATGTTGGGCTGAGTTCCCTGTAAGCACATTCCAGTGCCGTCACCATGCCTATTAGTTTCAGACAAATAGTCTCTGAACTTTAATCCATACTTCTGTTGGTCTTTTGATTGGTTTAGAGATGTAGTAATTGATGTATAAATTAAATATATGCATTACTGCACTAATATATCTTGATTCTATCTCTTATTAAGTAATTGATCTTATGCTAATTTCTTATCTGTGCTTCAGCTTCCTGATCTTTTAAATGAGGACCCTGGGATATATATTGCGTGTTGTGAGAGTTAAAATAATTAATATATGTAAAGCCTTTAAAATGGTACCTGGTATACAGTAAAATGTATAAAATGCCAGATATAATTATTATGATTGTATCTATTAAAAAACACACAAAAATGAAATTTAAAGAAAATGAAAAATATGAAACAAATTTTATTTCATAAATTCTATGCCTTACCTAAAAGTATCACTAATACTAATTTTAGCAAGAGAAATACAATTAAATATGCTCTGTTGCTTTCGAAAGTCTGGACACATTTTGAGGTACAGTGATTTCATGGACTGCTTCAAAATCTATTTCACTTCTTGATTTTACTAACTGCCTAATTGAAATACTGTACTTCACAAAAAAGCTCCCAATGGAAAAAGCATATTCATATACAAGTAACCATATCAGCTTGAATTATTATTAAGTACTGGTCCTTACTTTTGGTCCCATTCACTAATAATTCTAAGTTTAATGTTGATATTTTATCAATAAATTTCCATTTTATATGTCAATCTCTTTTTTAAAAAATTAATGGAAAGTATTTAATATTTATATTTTTTACAAATGGTCTTAAAACCTGAAAGTCTTCATTTGGAAGATTTTTGAACAGACAAGAAAATTCAGCTTTAAAGCCTTATTAATATCAAAATATGAGAGTTTTATAGGTAAAATACATCCATCTTCATCTCAGGAACAAAAATCACAATGATGGAAATATTTTTAAACATATATTTTCAAAATTCTTTCTCCAAAGCATGAATTTCTTTTAAAAAGTTGTTGTTTTCAGGGATGCCTGTGTGGCTAAGTTGGTTAAGTATCTGCCTTTGGCTCAGGTCATGATCCCAGGGTCCTGGGATTGAGTCCTACATTGGGCTCCCTGCTCAGTGGGGAGCCTGCTTCTCCCCCTGCCTGCCGCTCCCCCTCATTGTGCTGTCTCTCTCTCTCTCTCTCAAATAAATAAATAAAATCCTTTTTTTAAAAAAAGCTGTTGTTTTCTCATTTATTATCAAAAACATTACCTTTACCTCAAAGGGATTAAGTGGGTACATTTTGTCATAAAATCAGTCAGATTATCTATCACCAGTAGCCATTGTTTTTAATCCCATGATATGTCCAAAAAAGAGTCCAAAACGGAAGACCAACATTTGCTGGTCTTCCATTTTTTTTTTTTTTTGTTATCTTGGGCTTGAATTATTAGTATCATTTTTTTTTTTTTAAGTAGGCTCTACACCCATTATAGGGCTTGAACTCACAACCCTGAGATTAAGAGTCACATGCTCCATGACTGAGCCAGCCAGGCACCCTTGTTAGTATAATTTTGACCTGCAGTTTCTTTGCAGGAAATATTTTAAGTTGCTTACATGTTTTAAGAGGGCGAGTATATTAAAATCAGTAATACAGTGTATAAATACATTTCATCAAGAATGTGTCAACTGCAATATGTCACCATACATTCATAGCAAACGAATGTAAGAGTTGGCCAGCACCAACCTCTGAGTTATAGAGTCCCCATCCTTGCAGTGTCCTTGCAGACCATGTGACACCGAATCATCTAATTTAACTATTTAGTGATGGAGACAGTATCAGCCCATATATTAAATATTAGTAAAGCTTATTGTATTTCTATCTTCTTAAGATAAAATCTAAAACGGAAATGGAAATTCTAATATTTTCTTCAGGGATATTTTTGCACATCCCTAGAATGTAGCCACCCCTGTCTGGAAAGGACCCCACTAAAGCTGTGTCCTGCCAACAGCGCCACCATGTGGTCACTAAAGAATACCATGATGCATGCTTTTCTGAGACCTCTATTCTTCCCTTTAAGCGTTCTACAGCACCAACAGCTTTCCTCTTTCTTCTGTCCTTCCTTGTCTTTACTATCAAACTCAAATTAAGACAAACATATCATTTTAAACTACATCTCTCTCTTGTTTCACTTATATTCCCCAGGAATGTTTCTCTTCCTACTCTTTTTTTTCCTGTGAGCTGAAAATTCATTATTGCATATAAGCATAAAGATGGTATTAGTTATATGTCAGCATTCAAGAAAATAGAAACTATCCATTTTTATCTAAAATTAAACAGCAATTCTCAATTTCAAAGCCTTCATGGATTTTTAGACATCTCCTTCAGAATTCCTATTTTTCCCTTAAACTTCTACCCATACCCTCATCTTCCCCTAGTTGCATCTGTTTGCCTGAAGCATTAGCCTTCAAAAGGCATGTTCCCATCTTTTTCTTATTCAATGTTAACATGGCTGTTTCAGGAGTCTCCAGTCCCTGGCAAGATGGAGTAAGCACAGTCCTCTCTGTCTCTTTCACTGAACACAGCTACAGAACAGGGACGGAATACATGATAACCTACTCAGAGGCTCTGAGAACTGAATAGTAGCAGGAAGATTGGGAAACAAGATCAGAATTTGAAATACCAGTGATCAGTGGTGATTTTTTTTGTTTTTTTATTCCCTTAGGTGTCCCCCTGACTTGAGTACAATATAGCCTGAAATCAGGAAATGAGTACCGGCACAAAGACCCCCAGAAGCCCTTCATTTGGCCTCAGGAAGTGAAAAGAAAATATATAAATTTCCCTCACCTTTTTTTTTCCCTTCTGTTTCATACCCCAGTCCCCAAGCAATGCCCTGGTAGTAGTGGCAGAGGTCCTCCATGGGAGCCCACTAAATGGGGAGGGTGTTGGGGGGGTCCTTCCTCTCTGTGGTTCTGCAATTCCAAGAAGGTGGGATAAAACAATTTTTACTCTCTCTCTCTGTCCTTCCAGAAGTTGGCCCCAGACATGGACATAGTCACAGAAGTGTGTGGCAGGTGAGAACTAACTAAAGCCCCAGCTTTCTAGCTAAAGGAACAAAAGGGGACACCCAGGCAACAAATACCAATAGACTGCAAAACGGAAGGAGACCAAGAAAGTGATCCCATGAAGTTACTCATAAACTCTTAGGCATGCCTCCAAGCTGTGCGTGCAGGGGTGTGATACTAATCAGCATAGCAAAAAATTCCGGAACTGAACACCCAAGCCACTGCCCACATTTCCGCCTGATCCCCTCATGCCACACACATGGGACAGATCTAACTGGACCTGCAAAGGCTTTAAAACCTGAAGTGACACTGAAATGATAGCCCACCGAAGAAAGGTTGGAACTTGTAGCCTGCACCCAACCAGGACAATTGCCTGATACAACAGAAACTCCCCATCCACGTGGGAAAAGACGATCAACAGACAACAAGCACAAGCTGACACAGCGTTATGGGCTGAATTGTGTTCCCCCAAAATTCATCCATTGAAGCCTTAATCCTTAGTACCTCAGAATGTGACTATATTTGGAGATAGGGTCTTTTAAAATGTGATTAAATTAAAATGAGGCATTTGGGTGGGCTCTAATCCAATCTGACTGGTGTCCTTATAAGAGGGAACTCAGACACACAGAGACCCCAGGGATACAGGTGCACAGAAGAAAGAGGAGGCGAGACACAGTGACAACGGCAGCTGCGTGCAAGCCAGGGAGAGACACATTGGAAGACATGGAAGCTGCTGTCACCTTGGTCTTGGACTTCCAGCTTCCAGAACCATGAGGGAATAAATGCTTGCCATCTAAGCTCCCGGTCTGTGGTCATTGTTATGGTAGCCCTCGTGGACGAATACACACAGATATCCTAACTTTCTGACAAAGACGTTAAAGCTGCTATTTTTTATGCTATTTTTAAAATGCCACGAGCAGGGGCGCCTGGGTGGCACAGCGGTTAAGCATCTGCCTTCAGCTCAGANTCAGACACACAGAGACCCCAGGGATACAGGTGCACAGAAGAAAGAGGAGGCGAGACACAGTGACAACGCAGCCGCATGCAAGCCAGGGAGAGACACATTGGAAGACACGGAAGCTGCTGTCACCTTGGTCTTGGACTTCCAGCTTCCAGAACCATGAGGGAATAAATGCTTGCCGTCTAAGCTCCCGGTCTGTGGTCATTGTTATGGTAGCCCTCATGGACGAATACACACAGATATCCTAACTTTCCGACAAAGATGTTAAAGCTGCTATTTTTTATGCTATTTTTAAAATGCCACGAGCAGGGGCGCCTGGGTGGCACAGCGGTTAAGCATCTGCCTTCAGCTCAGAGCGTGATCCCGGCATTATGGGATCGAGCCCCACATCAGGCTCTTCCGCTATGAGCCTGCTTCTTCCTCTCCCACTCCCCCTGCTTGTGTTCCCTCTCTCGCTGGCTGTCTCTCTGTTGAATAAATAAATAAAATCTTTAAAAAAATAAAATAAAATAAAATGCCACGAGCAATAGCAAACATTCTTGAAACTGAAAAAAATAGACAATCTCAGCAAAGAAATAAACTAGCAAAAGAATCAAATGGAAATTTTAGAAACAAGCACAACAACCAAAAACTCTATCAACAGGCTCACTAGATGGGTTCTAACATGACCGAGAAAATTGTCAATGAACCTAAGGATACATCAATAGAAGTCATCCAATCTGAACAACAAAGAGAAAGGGGATTGAACACAACTTAACACAGTCACAGGGACCTGTGGGGCCGTAAAAAACAAGTCGCTGGAGTCCCAAAAAGATAGGAGAAAGAGGATGGTGCTGAAAAAAATATTTGAGGAAATAATGACCGAAAATTTCCTCAGTCTGGCAAGACACTTAAACCTACAGATTTAAGAAAATGAAAAAAACCCATACAGGATAAGCCCTCAAAAATCCAGGCACATCCTAATCAAATTCTGAGAAACTAACAAAGAAAAAAAAAATATTTAAAGCAGCCAGAGAGAAATGATGCCTTACCTATGGGGGAACACTTGGAATGACATATTTCAGAAACCAAAGAAGATAGAAGAACTGGAGCTCTCACAAATGACACCCAAAGCGTGACTCATAAAAAAAATATATAAACTGAACTTCATTAAAATTAAAAACTTCTGCTCCGCAAACGACATTGTTAAGTGATTGAAGAGACAAGCAACAGACTAGAAGAAACTAATTAGATATCTGACAAGGGACATGTATATGTAGAAAGAGAGCTCTCCCAACTCAACAGAAAGAAAACAAAAACCCAATTTTAAAAATGGGCAAAAGAATAGAGGATATCAGTATGGCAGATATGCATATAAAAAAGATGTTCAACATAATGAGCCATTAGAGAAATGCAAATTAAAAGCGTAAGATGCCACTACCGATCTATCAGAATGACTAAAAATAAAAACAAAGAAAGAAAAAAGATACTAGTAATACTAAGTGTTAGTGAGAATGCAGAGCAACTGAAACTCTTGTAGATTGCTGGTGGGAAAGTTAAAAGGGGACAGCCGCTCTGGAAGACAATTTGACAGTTTCTTACAAACATACGTGTGTCCTATGAGTCAACAGCAATTCCACTCATAGGCATTTCTCCTTGAAAAATGAAAACTTGTATTCATGCAAAACCCCTGCACCTGAATGTTTATAGCAGCTCTGTTTCCAATTTCCAAAAACTGGAAACAACCCAAATGTCCCTCGATGGTCAGGCAGATACACAGACTGTTGTACGCTCATACAGCGGAATATTACACAACATGAAAAAGGAAAAACCATTGATATATTTAACAACGTGGATGGACCTCACCAGAATCATAGAAAACACCGGTCTCAAAAGATTCCACTTACATAACATTCTTGGAGCGACAAAATGCTAGTAATGGAGTGATAGGTGGTTTGCCAGGAGCAGGGGTGGAGCTGTTATTTGAAAGGAGAGCACAAGGTAGTTTTGGGGGCACCGTAACTGTTCGGTAACCTATGGAGGTCGCTCCATAAATCATACATGTGTTCAAGTTCGAAAAACTATGTACCCCGAAATGGTCAATTTTTCTCTATGATAATTTAAGAAATAAAATTAATAAATGAGAGAATATATTCTTCTGTTTTATTTAGTTATTCATTTGGCAACATTATTACTTTTCCAAAAATGCCCATTGTCAGATATTACCTACATTATTGGAGAAATGAGCCTTTGGCAACTAGCCTGGAACTCTTAAATACAACGTATCATGGTATTTCCAGCCAAAAATTACATTTTGAGTTACTTTGACAAAGACAGAGGACTTCGATTCAAAAGTCGAAGCAGCAACATGGGGCTGAACCAAGACTCACATGGGGGGTGGGGGCTGGGAAGAGAGCTGTGTGCAGAAAATAGCTCCAGGGGCAGGGAGTGGTTCTGGGGTCCTCAGGGAGAGAGGAAAGGAGGGGTGTCCCAAGAGGGAAAACATCAGGCCTGCCGGAGTTTGAGCTTTTTTTTTTTTTTTTAAAGATTTTATTTATTTATTTGACAGAGATAAAGACAGCCAGCGAGAGAGGGAACACAAGCAGGGGGAGTGGGAGAGGAAGAAGCAGGCTCCCAGCAGAAGAGCCTGATGTGGGGCTCGATCCCATAACGCCAGGATCACGCCCTGAGCCGAAGGCAGATGCTTAACCGCTGTGCCACCCAGGCGCCCCCGGAGTTTGAGCTTTTAATCAGTGGCTTATTTACCTTAAAGAGGCCGAAGAAACTATTTCAAAAAGAAAGAGATGGATCTTTTCAGTCGCCAAAGGTTAGGCCACCTGTCTTCCTCTGTTGGGGCTGCTATAACCCAACACCCCACAAACCAGGGGCCTACGAACAACAGAAACGTATTACTCACGGTTCTGGAGGCTGGAGGCTCTAGCAGATTCGGTGTCCGGTGAGAACCACTTCTTGGCTCACAGACAGCATCTTCTGGTTGGGACCTCACATGGCAGACGGGGAGAGGGGGCTCTCTGGGGTCTCCTCCAGAAGGGCACTAATCCATTCCTGACAGTTCCAGCCTCTCCATCTCATCGCCTCCCAAAGGTGCCACCTCCTCAGACCCTCACACTGAGGGTTCGGACCCGAACATATGAATTCTGGGGGACAGAAGCATTCAGTGCATCATACCACCCCCTCCGCAGGTAAGGGGGCACCCGAGCAAGATGCGGTAAATTCTAGAAATAACATTTTTTTCTTCTTGCCACAAATACAGATACAAAGAGAATGTGTGCCAGGTAGGTGAGGACGGCAGGGAGGCGGCAGCCAAGGGGCTGCTCCCACTGAGGCTTGGCTCTGAGCAGAACGTGTCAAGTACAAGCAAGACCTAACGGTGGTGGTGATCCTGGCGGGGACACGCCTTCTGCAGGGACTGTTTCCAGGTGCTCTCTGTCCTCAAGGTCAGGTCCATGCTTGGGAAAAGCCAGCTGATCTTCCTGGGCAGGAAGGTTCTCCGGGCGTGGGGGCAGGGCTGGGGGCACGTTTATCCAGCTCCATGGTCTGGCAAGTCCTGGAGGGCCTGAGTGCAGATTCTGCTCAAAAACAGCACTTCGTTTCAGGGGTTGTCTGTGTCCACGAGGGAGCAGCCTGGAGCCAGAGTCTGGAGGTCGGAGGGAAAGCCCTGTGGGGATGAAGCGGATCCAGCCGGCTGCCGGCTTCCTGGGCACACTGTCGGAGGAGGTCATAGAGAGGACAGGACTTCCGGTTGACCCTGGAGCAATTGGAGGCTCCCCACCGCCTCCACTGGCCTGGGAATGTAGGTTCAGGCCAGCATTGCCACAGTGGGAGGGGCTCAAGGGTGCAGCCAGAGGGAGAGAGGTGCAGGCCGGTCCCACACCCAGCTCCATTATAACTGCTAAGATTCTGGCTGGCCCCTGCAGAGATCTACTTGTCTTGTGGGGCCCAGGACAAGCCTCGTGGGTAAGTCCTTTGCTTATTAAACCTGCCACCTGCCCATCTGGAGTGGCATGCCTCTTTCTTCGCCCTGCCTTCCCTGTACAGAGGCTGGGTTCGAATTTTACCTGGGCTCTCCCGGGGTTTCAAACCACCACACCATCAACATACATTGTCTGTTGCCGTACAAGTGGTGTTTGGCCGGCTATCGTGCTGTGCTGCTTTGCCCAGGAGCAGGTGGGGACTGACAGCCCAGCACAGCGCCCGTGAAGGGTTTCCTCCAGCAGCAGCATGCACTGCAGGCCGATGGGCCAGAGACAGTCCTGGCCGGCCAGGCCCAGGCAGAGGAGCCCACTGAGCCTGGCTGGGCCACCCCCAGCTGCCCAGACCAGGGCTGCATCCAGACTGACTCACTGAAGACACCCAGGGACCAGGGGGAGCTTCCGCAGGCCCTGTGCACACACCTCATTCTGCACGTGGTCTGGACGCTCTTCCATTCCAATAATGGAGTTTAAATCTGTCTTGAATGTGGACTGAACTTTGTGACTCATTTTCAACGAATGGACGTGGTGTAGGTGATGGTATGGACTTCAGATGTTAGGTCATAAAAAGCATGCATCCCTGTGCCTCTCTCTCTCTCCCTCGCTTTGTTCTGGGGGGAAGCCAGCCACCATGGCACGAGGGGTTTCCAGAACCCTCTGGAGAGGCTTACACAGAGAGGCACTGAGGCTTCCCATCAACAGCCAGCACCACTGTGAGTGGATCCCATGGAAAGACCACTCTCCACCTGGGTTCTCCAGCTATAGCCAAGTCTTTAAATGACCACAGGTTCAGCTAATTCCTAATTGCACCCTCCTGAGAAACCTCACGCCCAAACAGCCCAGCCTAGCTGTTCCTGAAGTCCTGAGGCCCAGAAGGGGTGAGGGATAATAAATGAGGGTTGCTGCTGGGCGCTGCTAAGTTACACAGCATTAGATAACTAATCCAAAGCCTTCATATGTGTTACCTTATTTAATTCTCCTAAAGTACATCTCTTATTACAGACCAGCAACCTGCTGCCTGGAATTATTCAAGAATGTATCGCAGGGTCGTGAAGCTCATTGAGAGCCAAGCTGGAATTCACACTCTGGACAGGTCATATGACCCAGTGCCAGGCACCGGACAACAGAAACGGAAACGGTAAAGTGGGGGGTCGATCAGAGGGAGACGGTATCAAACAGGTGGAGAAGGGTCATCAAGTTCAGCTGGAAGAAATGAAAGCTAAATTTGGAAACTCTGGTAGGGTAAGGAATAAAATCTTAGGCAAACGGAAAAGCGAAACAAGATGAGAAAAAGGCAGAACTATAGAATGGTTTGTATTCTTTTAATGGCAGTTGGGAGGGTAGCTGGGAACACAGCAGGAATGAGTCAAAGTGGAGAGAGAGTCTCCGGCAAAGCTATCCTGCTCATTTTCTGTTACTGGTCACCCTGGCAATAGGACCTCCACCTTATGGTAATGATATTTAAATGAGCAAACTGCATGCAAATGAGGTAACTTGTGATTTTATGGGTGCTCCCATTTGTCTAGTTTGCTCCACCTTCTCAGGAGATTTGAATACAAATCTGGGAGGAGTTTTGTCCCAGAAAAAGAATAAAACCAAAAAGGGGAACATGGAGAATATGACAAGAGCTTGGGCTTGGTGTCCCAGGAAGGTCTTCCATAGACCACTGATCTGTTTCTTTCCCCCATAACCCTGGTAGGAATCAGGGTTAAGTAATAAATCTTGGAATTGCTCATGCCGGATCCATTCTGGCTTTAATGCTGAGGGAAATCCTCTAAGTCAAGGCCCCAGCCTGGCCAGCCAGTCACTCCCAGGGCCCAGGGTAAGGGGTCAGAACCCTACGGGTGCCCTGCTGCTTAGTCTGCTCTGCCTGCTTTGGCCATTTCTGCAGGGCATTAGGCGGCCCAGAAAGAGAGTATTAGTTCCGTAGGGCTGCCTTGCCAAGCAGCACAAACAGGGTAGCTTAAAACAAATATTCATTATCTCATAGTTTTGGAGCCTTGGAGTCCAAAATCAAGGTGTCGCCAGGGCCACCCTGTTGCTGAAGACTCGTGTTGGGGATCCTTCCTCGGCTCTCCCTAGCTTCTGGTGGTTTGCTGGCAATCTGGGCCCGCAGTTCAACCTCCACTGTCACATGGCCACCTTCTGTGTGTGTGTCTACGTGTCATCTTATAAGGACATCAGTCATGTTAGATTTGAGACCACTCTAGTGACCTCATCTTAACTTGATTACATCTGCAAAGACCCTTCTGCATGTAAGGTCTCATTCTGAGACATTGTGCTTTAGGATTTCAACATAAGAATTTGGTGGGGGGAAGCATTCAACCCATGTCAGAAAGGGAGCAGAACCCAGAGTCAACAAAAGTAGATCAAAGGAGAAATGACCCAAAATGAGTAGCCCAGGCTCATTCACACTTTATATATACCCACCTGCACTCTTGTGACAGTCCTTCCTTTGTCTCTTCACGTCACCTGCAGTCCCCACGATATCACAGTTAATCTAAGAGATAAGGTGCCAGACTTAGAATGAGAAGATTTGGCTCTGCAGGACTCTGCTGCTGAGTGTGTGACTTTCTCAAGTTGCCCACCTGAGCACCTATCAGTGACCTTCAAATGAGTATCCCTCAAACATAGAGCAGCTCCTGGGTCACTTGAGCTTTGGTGAGGCATTCACACTGGGGAGGAGCTTCCTCAACACAGGAGACAACTACTCCCTAGACAGGTGCTGGGTCCAGGGTCTATCTCTGAGTTCCCATCATGACATCTGCAACTCAACCTTACAGAAAAGCACAGGCAAAGGGAACACCCATCTGTAAGTATTAGGGAACAACCTGGAAATGGCACACATCCCTCCTGGCCACATTCCATTGTCCACAACTCAGCTATACGGTCACACTCAGAAGCCAGGAAGGCTGAGAAATGAGGTTTCTGGGCCATGCTTTCAGCTAAAAATCAGGAGTTTATTATTAAAAGTAAAAGGATAGAATGGGAATTAGTAGAAAACTGTCACATACTTCATGTACATATTTTTAGATTGTGAACATTATCTATGCCACAATCTTTAAAAGTATCATTTTAATATTTGCGTGGTTTTCAACCACTATTATATAGTTGTATAATAATTTACATCATTATTTCCCTCTTGTTGGACATTTATGTTAACTTTTTCACAGTATAAATAATGTTGCAAAGAACAAACTCATCTTTGTGCAATTCTTTGATTGTGTCCTTATGATAATCTTCTAAAAGGCTTCCTTGAGGCCCCAGGACCCAGGTATTTGTTACAGGAACCAAATTAGCCTGAACAACTGCTGATCCAAGTCATCTTTGAGAAAAGGGAATCTTCCATGTTCTTGGCACACTCTGCCCCTCCCCCATGCCACCTTGCTTTGGCCAGGTCTCCTTCTAGGCCCAGAGCTGGTTACGAGCAGCAAGGTACTCGGGAGATAATTTGTTCATAGCCAGATGTGCCATTGCTGGGTATTTTCGGGGAGTTTGATTTGAAGGGCTTGCCTTGAAATTGTGTGCCATGTGTCTCTAGGCCATTGGTATGTACTATTTTTTCTCATCAAGCGTATTTGTATACTGCTTTACAATTTGCAAATACTAAACCACACATGATCTCATTGGCTGGATCCAACAGTAATCATTCTGAAACACAAATCTGGTATTACTTCCATAGCTTAAACCCTTTGAAGTCTCTGTGGCACTCTTGGATTCAAGTCCAAATTCCTTAACATGACTTATAAATCTCTATGACTGCCGTATCAATTAGCTTTTACTGAAGAATAAAAAAAAAAATACATTCAAAAGTTAGTTGAATAAAATAATAGCCATTTTATTAAGCTCAGGATTTAATGAGTCAGCAATTTGGGCTGGGCCAAGCTGGGCAGTTCTTCTAGTGAGTGTTGCTGGGCTCACTCATGCATCTGTGGTCCACAGCAAGTCAGCTAGGCAGCTCAGCTTCTGAAGATAGTTGACTACAGGCCAGGGATGACCAAGAAGACAGAGTGGGCAAGTGTCTCTCATCATCCAGCAGGTTATCATGGACTTAGAAAGTTGTCACTGTCAAACTCCCAGAGTACCAAGAAGCTTTCCTGTGCAAGCATTTTTTCAAGCCTCTTCTTGCTCTTCCTTTTGTATTTGCTAATTTCTCATTGGCTGAAGCAAGTCCCGTAGGTGATTCAGATTCAAAGGATGAGATGGGAAAATAGATGTCCCCTGTTGATAAGAGGAACAGAACTGCCTACAGCTCCCCATCCTGCCTTGTTCTTTTAGGCTTCCAGGCTATGGTTCAGGCTATTGCCGTGCCTGCGACGCCCCTCCATTATTTACCTGGCTGAGTCCAACTGGGTCCCATCTTAGATATCCCTTCCTCCAGGAAGCCTTCTCTCATCCCCCAGACATGGGTAGGTATTCTTTTCCAGTGTTCTCTGTGCTTCCTCTTCCAACCCTTACCGTGCTCTGTTACAAATGTCTGTCTACTTGTCCATTTCTCCCACAAGACTATAAGGTATTTGAGGGCAACATTGTTTCCTGTTGTGTACTTGGTACCTAGTGCCAGATAGGGGAAGCACAACAGCTATTCACTGGTCTACTGACTAACTGCACATGAATAAGTGAAAGAAAACAGGTGTAGGAAAGCCTTTTGCACATCTGTAAGCACCTGACATATCATAAGGATGGAAGCTGTGAGTTGGAGGGGACCTTAGTTATCTTCTCCTCTATGTATAAACCCTTGGAACAACATGGTTAAAAACTGCTCCCCAGACCNCAGGTGTAGGAAAGCCTTTTGCACATCTGTAAGCACCTGACATATCATAAGGATGGAAGCTGTGAGTTGGAGTTATCTTCTCCTCTATGTATAAACCCTTGGAACAACATGGTTAAAAACTGCTCCCCAGACCATCAGGCACAGCCACAGAGATGAAAGTTTCCCCTTCAGCAGAGCTCATTCTATTGCTGAACTGTTTTCAAGCTCAAAACTCTCCTTCCAATTGAACCCAAAACTATTTCCTTGGGCCTTGCACCTGTTGTGTGAGACCTTCTGCCTGAAGCCTCAAAGGTAAAGAGTAATCTGTTTGCCACACATCAGGCCTCTTCCTCTGAGATGTAGCAACCGTTGCTCCTTGCACGTTCTCACAGCCCTCACCATCCTTCCAGCCCTTCTTGGGGCATGCCCAACGTGTCTCTGCTTCTCTTGGAAAGTGACATCCAGAGCTGGACAAGATCTTCCCCTGGGATTGACAGAGGCATCTCTCTGTAAACCAGTCATCAAGACCGTGGTGGCCGCAGTAAACTTTAGGAGAGCCGCGAACTGTAGCTCGCATAGAAATGGAACTCAGGCGCAAATCAAAATATTAGGATGACATTTCTAAAAAGCACGTTTTATCTGGCACTGGCACAAGGACAACCTGCGTCTTTTTTTTTTTTTAACCTATTCTTACCATTTGTATCCAGGTCAAGTCCCCCAAAATCTCAAATCTGCCAGATTTCGAATACATACTTCTGGTAGAAGGTGGCAAGAGATATTGAGGTGGGTTTCATTATGAACAGATTGTAAGCTTTGGAATGAAGCAAACAGGGATCAGACAACTAGGTCCAAAATGCATTAAGGAAGGGCCTTAACCCTCCCCAGGTTGGGCTTTTCCTCGTCACCTCCAGGTTACTGTTAGGATCACATGTATATTTAGAGCTTGTCATGTGTCAAGCTGAGTGTAGTAGGCTCGTCTTGTAGAAGACGAAATGAAGACTCAGAATGTTTGTAGAAAGGATGTAGAAAGTCATTTGCTAGGCATGCCAGAGCTAGAAAGGGGACGTGCTGAGCCCTAAAGCCAAGCTTCTCCAGCTCCAGATCCCGTGAACACTAGCAGTCTTGGCCCCTGTATCCCCACCTTGAGAGTCAGAGCAGCGGGTGATTCCTGTCACTTATGGTGACCGACAGGAGCTGCCCCAGCTCAGTAGCCACCAAGGTGGCCGTGTGCAGCCCTCTGTGGTACAAAGACTCCACTCAGTACAACACTCCGTGAATCTCTTTGGGATTTGGCAGCGGTGACCGGTTTTGTTGCTATATTGGCACACTTTTCCAGAAATAGATGAAAAAGCAGGAAAATTTTTTAAAGACGGGGGTGGGCGGGGGAGAAAACCCACTCTGATGTGTTATTTCGCTAACGGCCTTAACTTTGTAATAAATAAAGACTGCAAATGGGAAGCAAATGCATAAACTGAAAATAAGCTGAGTGAATCATGGCACGCAGTACGTACAGTATATAAATATTCATGTTAAATTACCTTTTACTCCAACTCCATGGTTCTCCTGTGTGCACTTAGGGCTGAGTGGTTTCCGTAGGCCTTAGTTACCGACACAAATGCATGTGACTTTTGTGAGAGCTTGAGGAGTAACTAAGGACTATTAGCACAGGCCTGAATAATGTCGGATCCCAGTGTTAGCCCCAGCTCAAGCAGCCTCTCTGCTTTTGGAAAGAGAACAGTAATCCATCTCCTGGTCTTTCCTAGTCAATGGAAACTGAGCTGAGGGAGAAAATCCTTAATCTTAGCAACAGCAGGATCTGGTATTTTAGCTGCAGAGCTTAAAGAAAAAAAATTTTAAAAAGCCTCGTTGAAAAGTTCAAATCTAGGTAACCAGTTTCTGAAAGAGTCTTTTGTGTGAATTGGAGACACATGGGCAAAGAGGAGTGAGGGCCACGGAGGGAGGTGCTCGAGCTTTCTGGAATGCCGGCACTGGGTTTGGTCCCTTCCTGTGGGGAGAAGCAGGGCAACCCCAGGAAGGGCTGGTACAGGCTGTCACTGCACTCCATGGGAAGGCCTACAGGGGGAGTGAGCGTGCCCGGAGGCCCAGGGGGCTCAGAGGCCAACATTCCTTCCCCTGTTCTGCTCTGGCCTCCCAGTGACCTTGGGGTTAAGCTACAGTCAAGTCCAATGGCCATGATAACACTTATCTCATTCCTCTGTGCAGCCGCTTCCCACCAAAGGTAATGTTCGAAATGAGAGCTGTTGGAATTCCCTTACAAGGACACAGAGAGGTGTTGCAGTCTTACTCCCCAAGCTATCCGAGCTTGTGCCTACCTAGGAAAGGGAAGTGTGTGGAACATGTCATTTGTATGTGGTTATTATCATTGTTCATAGAGTTTTCGTATCATGCTAGGTGAGTATCTGAACGGAAAAAGGATCCTACCCAAATTCTGTTATAAGAGTGTTAAACCTGGGGCACCTGGGCAGCTCAGTCTGTTAGTCGACTGACTCTTGACTTGATTTCAGCTCAGGTCAGGATCTCAGGGTCCTGGGATTGAGCCCCGCGTTGGGCTGCCCCTCCCCCTCTCCTCCTCCCCACCCTCATGCTCTCTTTCTCTCAAATAAATAAATAAATAAAAATCTTTTTAAAAAAATAAACTGTTAAACCTAGCTTTCTCCTGTGCCTCATGGGCGTAAATTCATTACATCAGCATTTCTTCACAGAAGGGTATGTAGTCCATGAAGTTAAAACTTTCTAAGTATAGCTTTGGGTGTTCGTTCCAGTTAATCCAACAAGCACTTCTGGAACACCTATGATGAGGCAGGGATTCGATCCAGAGCCAACACACCTAGTGCAGAGAAGAACGGAGACCCCCGAGTCAGACCAGGTTCGGCTTCGGGCTCTGCTACTTGGACCTTGAGACCTTCGGTAAAAATGCTGCAATTTTTGGTGCCTCAGTTTCTCCATCCATAAAGTGGTGGTAACAGTCTCCATAGGGTGGATGTGAGGACTTGGTGAGAGAGCATGTCTGGAACCGAGGAGCCTGAGGCGTGTTTGCCGGGATGACCACTCAGGTGCCACTGGCATTGAGGGTGCAGCCCGGCAGGTAGCCTGTGGGCAGAAGAGCATCTCGGTGTGTGAGGTCTTGAATGGGGCGTGAATACAGTTCTAGAGAAGGGTAGACACAGGGAAGCTAGAGAAAAGAGTTGATGGTGTGGGGTGTGAGGAGGACAGCCTTCCAGATGTGGGAGGAGGAAGGAATCTATTTAAAATGAAATATAAGATTAAGAATTAAAAATTAAATAACATAATTAATTGATATAATATAAAATAGATTTCAAGAGAGAGAGCCATGCATTGAGTGCCTACAAGTCCTTTGCATGCATGATTTCCTTTCATTTACTCCAAGTAACCTCACAAGGAAAGTATTATTACTCCACCTTAACAAATGGGGAAACTGAGGCTCAGAGAGGTGACATGGCTCATCCGAGTTCACACCATCAGTAAGGGGGGGAACGGAGCGGCAACCCCATCTTGACTAATGAACTTTGGTTGTGGGCAGTAAGAGGGCAGGCTCCCCTCCCCATGCAAAAGGACTCACCTGTTTTCTGGATGTTTGTTAATCTGTGGAATACTCCTGTGAGGTAAGACACAGAATTTACAGACATCTAGGCACCATGAATGGTTCAGGCTCACATCGAAAGTCAAGGCAGAAGGACCATGTGGAATGTCCATTAATACCAAGATTGGGGATGGACCTATCCCTACGAGTCCGCCTCTTTGATGATGAGAGCTCACGTTATCTTCGTACCCTCTACATCCCATACGGCCTTGTGGAAAGTTGAGTCCCCTTTTTCTGCCCCTCTAATAACCCAAATAACCCTTATTCTTTTGAGAACCATTACTTTGGTGACCAGTAGCTTCAATCACATTTTCTTTATAGTAGCACATTCACACACAACCCGAAATGGCAAAGAAAAGATTACAGGAGTTTCAGGAGGTGGGATGGGTTCCAAGAAGTAATTTGAGCATTCCTCAGGACAGGAGAAAACACTCTCAGTTTTCTTTTTCTACCAAAGGAAGCACAAACTCATCATGACTTGGGCACGGGTAAGGACCACATGTATAACCCCTGTTATTCCAGTGAGGCCCTGCTTCATGCGCTTAGCCCTGAAACATTGCCAACTCTTTCACATCTGATCTAGAAAATAGAAATACTAAGTGTGCCGGTTAACTTTCCTTAAATACTCAGTGCCAGGAACTGTGCCCTTAAGGTCAACAAGCCCTTAAGGTCATTGCATTCTGTAATCAGCTCCACCAAGCTGTGAAGTTTGTGCTGGGTAGCTTCCATTTGCCCTCCACCATTGTCCCAACCCTCTTCCATTTTGCTCTCTCCGCCCTGGGAGGCTGGTTTGTACGGCTTATAACACCTGCTCTCTTGCCCCCCAGCTTCTCCTTGGGTTTGGCCAACAGGCAGCCTCAGGAGAGCAGGGTTTTGGAGAGAGGTAGGAAAGGAAGGTCAGGTTCTCTATGAGGCCACTTCTGGTAGACTAAGGTCTTGGCTTTTCTCAAAGAGGTCTTTGCTAAATACCTCTTCCCCCTTTGAGTTACTGTCACTCGCCTCTTCCCTCTTTCCTACTGGCTTATGTGTAGCCACAGCTCTGCTACGAACCCGAGTTTCCTCACTATCTTGTGTGGCTTCCTAAACCACTTCCACACATTTATAGCTTCCCTTTTTTGTAAATAAAACCTGCTGGAATGACCCTAACCCGCGTGCAGCCTCTATTTCCTGTCAGGATCCAAATATAAGTACTATGATTATACCTACTTTACAGACAGGTTCTTAGAACTAAGTAAAGCCACTTGTCCAGATCTGGTGAAGTCCAGAGCCCACATTCTTAACTGCTACACTGGAACAGCAATAAATGGTTCTAGGAAGTGGGCAAAAAACAGACATCCTCACTGGGCTTGCTGCCCCGGCATCCTGGACCCTATAATATTGGGGCAGAAAACACCTGCCAGTGCAGACAGGCTGGGAGAGGCCATCAGACACATTTAAATCCTGGCTGGGAATCGTATTCCAGACGCCGACTAGGCCTTTCTCTAATGGCCCTGGTTCAACCAAGAGAGGCTACCATTGGGGCCAATAAACTAGGACAGGCTATGGTTGATTCTTTATTCCAAAAGGAAAATCAGGGCTACATTTGACCCCCACTCCCAACATCTAATTCATTCACTAGACCCTAGGAGAAGTCATAGCCAGAACTAAAGACGCCACTTGCATCTGAGCAGGACTGACCTCAGCATGCTGGTTTCTGTCTTCCACCTCAGGAAGCTGCATAATCTTTAATTCTGCAACACTGAGCCTCCCTCTGCAGAGTGAGGAATTTGTCATCTCAGGCCCCAGATTAAGTGAAAAGAATTTTTTTAGCTAAAATAGTTATGTATATACATCTCCATAAATCATTTTACCATAAATTAGGAAGAAGTCTACTTCCTCTGCCTAAAGCAAAAAAGATTTTAAGCGAGGATTCTCAGCAGTGCCTTCTTCCAAGTAGTTCTGTTACCTCTTGTGCCTATCTTGGGACTCACTGTACTGAATTACACTGACAGATCATCTCCCGCACTGGAAAGTGAGGTCCTCACAGGCAGATCCTATGCCTCCTTTATCTCTCCATCCCTGGCCCAACACAATGCCTGGCACGCAGCAGACTCTCAATACATATTACAGGAGAGACACATGTGGATGCCCTCAGAACACCCTGTGAGGGCTGCCATCGGACAGTGTTATGCAATTATATGTTGACTCATCAGCCTCATCCACAAAGGGAGACACCATCTTTTATTTAATTTTGTACCTCCCATGTTTGGAATATCATGACTGCTCAAAATATATTTTGTAGGAAAAAAGAGATGGAGGACACAGCAAGCCAGAAATAAAGCTTCAGTGTCTCTGGCCCCCTTGCATTCCGTGGAGGTACTTAGCTCTTTGGATTGGTGTCAGAGGGTTACACCCCCTGTATGCCCCAGTCTTTCCAGAAAGGGCTGCATTTCCATCATGGAGTTGCCTTACAGAGAGGACAATGGCACAGAAAGGTCTGATAAGCAGGATGCTAGTGGGGCTGGTCACAGGAGTAACAGCCTCCGCAGTCGTGCTGTTTTCCTTCGAACACTTCATTCTGTATGTAACTGTATATTCTTTGGTGTGATCTCTCTGGCGAGTGCCTGACTCTCCTGAAAGTTCCATCAGCTGCATCTATTTTTGTTCATTATTCTATTCCCAGGACCAAGCGTGACGTCTTCCAATTAGGTGTTCAGTAAATCAGTGCTGAATGAATGAATGAGTGAATAAATGAGCTGTCACTCTGTGCTCAACTCATATTGGACCACATTTTCTCATTCCTGGTCCAATGTTCTTCCTCTTAATACCAGCCATTTTAAATATTGTCTTTTATGTGTATGTAGGAATTAAGGTTTTTTGCGACCCAATCACTCGGACCCACCTTCACACCTGTTGACATGGGTGCTGCCCCGGCAGGTGGCCTATCCAACACCTTGGCTACCTCATAAAAGCAAGCCATAACGTCTAACCCAGTGTTTGTTTGTTTGTTTCTAAAGCGGTGATTTTTAAACATGCTTTCTGTAGAAGACCTCTTTTAAAATCTACATCCGACAAACTGTAGTAGATCCGAATGATGGACTATTATTCAGTGATAACAAGAAATGAGCTCTCAAGCCATGAAAAGACATGGAAGAAACTTAAGTGCATATTGCTAACTAAAAGAAGACAATCTGAAAAGCCGGCATGTTGTACGATTGCAATGATATGAATGACATAGGGAAAACATGCGGGCAGTAAAAAGCTCAGCGGAATCCAGGAGTTCACAGAGGTCTGAATAGATGGAGCACAGGGCATTTTTCGGACAGTGAAACTATTCTCTCTGGCACTATCATGTGCATACAGGGCATTATGGGTTTGTCAAAACTCACAGAATGTACAAGGAGTGAACTCAAAACTAAGGGCTTTAATAATAATGTATCAGTATTAGTTCATCAATTGTAACAAATGTACCACACTAATGGAAGATGTTGATGAAAGAGAAAAATGGGGCGGGGGGGCGGTGGAGAAGAAAAGGGATATATGGGAACACTCTGTAATTTCTGTTCAATATCCCTGTAAATCAAAAATGCTCTAAAAAGTCTACTAATTTTTTGAAATCTGAATCCTAGCTGGTCACTCCGTGTATAAAATATAAGAATAGATGGGTCCTAGCTAAAGTAGGAGTGCAGTCCTTCCCACTTTCTACCTACAAACTCACCTCAGATCTCACTTTCTCCTTGTGGGTCCCTGAGATACCACTATGGCTATGCAGTTACATGAAACCTTCCCTTGCTCTGCCTACCCCCCAGCTCCCATCCCCACCCCCAGGACCACAAGTGTGCCCTAAATAGTCTGAACCGACTCCTTGCTCTGTAGCCCAAGCTATTGCTCTATAGCCCATTGCTATTTTAGAAAGGCTGATGGTCTCCTTGTGGCTTCTCGTGGACCTCAGCACAATTTACCTGATTGAAACGTCACTCTTCTCACTTTGACTTTTCCATTGCATTGGCTGAGAAATCCCAGTTTGGGCCCAGGCATCTCCCACAAATGTCTATCCAGGACCCGTGAGTATGGGAGACCACGGAGAAGTATAGACAGGAGGGAACATGGATTTTGAACTGGGTATATGTGAAGCCAGACTGTTTTCATATTTCAAAGTCACAGCTAAGACTTCTCGGCAGTCCTACTTATAAACACACCCCGATTGTGAACAAAGAATCCAACCGAGAACTCAACAACCCCTTGAAGGCAAACCAGAACCTGTTAACTCAAAGTGGTGACCCCACAATTACTGGCAAATGTTTGCTGGGCAGAAGGGGAGTTCTGTGAAATGCAGCAGGGCACTAAGACAGTTAGGAGCCACTTCCGCCAATTAACGGAGTGCTTCAGAGTAGCCTTTGTGTCTGGGAGTTTCTGAAGTAAGTCCTGGCTGCACCACCAAGGCCCCTGGGGAGGGGGGAGCAAACTCACTGTCTCCAGCAGTAGAGATGCAAGAAGCACCAGATTGCCATGGCTACCTAACAGAGCCTGCCTAAAGCCTTTCAGGAATCTCTGCTATTTGTGGAAAGTGGATCACATTCCCCAAAGACCAGCATTCCTACACTCCATGCACTTTCCCTGGTTGCTTCTCTTTACCCTCCCTCACTCTAATTAAAAAGGCAAGAGTGGGCCCTTTATACTCCACTCATGCTGGGAGCCCTCCATGACACTCACCTGGAATGCCCCCATGAGAGGCCATGTATAGCAGAGGTGATCCCAGCAATTTCCATTCCCATATATTCACAGGTCACAATGGGAAATGTCATTAGCGTACTCTTGAATTCCTAATGGGATTGGAAGAAAAAAAAATAGATCCTCATTGATGTGACCAATGTGTGCCAATTAAGGACTGAGGTCTTTCTTCTTTTGCTTTTCTGTATTGTCATACTAACACAATCTCAGGGGTAGGTGAGTGACAAGGCAATGTAACTGCTATTGTATATTTGCCACAAAGAACACCCAGTTAGAAACCTTCCCACAGGGGCCAGCAGTGGATGTCAGTCTGCATTCTTTTGAATAAAATAGGGGAAATGTGTAAATTGGTTTAGTGTTTTTGGAAAATGATAGAAACTGAATTTAACCTTAGCTTAAATTCTTATTAGAACCGACCCTCCCAATCAACTAACAAAACAAACAAAAACCATCCACAAGAGAGTCTGTGAGGTTCTCTGTTCAAATGGTCCCTAATGTTGTCTGCGCCCATACATTTGTGTTTTCCAGCCAGTATATCTCCATTATTCCAGAAGAGACACCACTTTGTTTTTAGGGCAGTGTCCAACTGTGCTCCTTCTGTAACCCCGATCCAAATGTGCACCTCTAATGGGAACGGCCAATAATCGTATCCTAATTCCTTAGCTGCACGATGGGCATCTTCCCGAAAGCAGACCAACTGGAGTTCTTCCAGTGGCATTCAGAATAGAACTGAAGGGAGAAAGACTCTTTTTCCTTTGCTGGGAAACTGAAAAAGTGATTCCCGGAGCCGACGGCAGGTGTGGCTCCAGGGAAAGCTTCTGTCCAAAGGAATGAAGAGGACATGAAGAGATAAGCAAAGACATGACAGGGAGAACCCTGTGGACATTCAAGTCCTTGGTTTAAGGTACATGTGGTAGACTTGAATCATGTCTCCTTGTATCCACAATCTGCAGAGTCCTCTCCCACATTGATTTGGGTCTTGGCCATATGACTTGCTTAGGCTGGTGGGATGTCAGCAAATGTGATGTGATAGAGGCTTGACAAGTATTTCTGCATTGGGAAGTACCCTCTCCCTTGCTGCTTTTAGAAATTAGTCAGCATGTGAAGAAGTCCAGACTAGCCTGCTGGAGACAAGTGGCCCAGCCAATAGCCAGCACCATTTATTAGACATAAAAGGAAGACCATCATGGATCATCTGGCCCCAGTTATGCCCCATGAGGGATATCAGAGATGAGCAGAAGAATCATGAAGTTGAGCCCTACCCAAAGTGATGGTGCACAGAGTTATGAGCAAATGAAAGGGTAGTTGTTAATTTCACCAAGTTGTAGACTGGTTTGTTCTCCACAATAAATAACTTGTGGGTCCCTAGGACCTTCCTGCTACCATGTAAAGAAGGTGATAGTAGGATATGAAACCATATAGAAAGAAGAACGTACGTGTCTCAAGGATCCCAGCGGTCTCAGCCAGCCAGCTAAGGTCACAGATGAAACACCAAACCCAGTGGACACCACATGGAGCATAGGTGAGTCTCCCACATGAGTTGCCAATCCACAGATTCATAAGAAATGGATCTTTATTTAAACTTAAACTTTAAAAGATGCTGAGTTTTGGAATGGCTTGTTATTCAGCAAAAGCTAACCCCTCTAACTCTCTCGAAACCACTCATTTTTGCCTTTTCCTGGAGCCACCATCTTCTGGATTTTGCCCAATTTGCTGTGCAAGGTTGTTCAGTGCATTCCTAATATCCAATCGCTCCTCCTCCCTTGACTGAAAAATCTTGATTTTGTGTAGGGTGGCAATGTACCAGCTCTAAATGCTCTGTCTATTTCCCTTGCAGCTAGATGTGGTTATGTGACACAAGGATATAACCACTGAGGAGGCATACCACATCTCTTCCACTTTCCACCTTCCTTACTAGAATACAGATGTGATCACTGGTGCCACAGCAGCTCTTTTGAGACCACGGGTTTTAAAAAAAAGAAAAAAGAATCGCCGAGATGCCAGACCTGATATCGTTGAGCTGCTAAAGCAATGCTAGTGACCATCTAATTCCAGAATTGTTGTTGTACAAGAAAAACAGAAAATTGGTTTTAAGATACCTGTTTAAAGTGAGCTGCTGCTTCACATAGCTAAATTTGATCTTGAGAGAAATGAGTTAGATTTCTGTCAATGGCGACCTGAAGAGTCCTGATCAGGGATTTGGTCTTCCCCTGTGGAGTCCTGGGGTCACCTCCACATGCCATACCATAAGATGCAAGATGCGCTGCTCCCCCTTTCTCTCTGGCTCATGTGTAACCACAAAGGCATTTTCCTCTTTCACCTTAAAATAGATAAGATAGGTAGATAATTTCGAAAAGTATTTCATTAAAACCCAAGGAAAAACACAAAGAAAATAATTACAAGAAATATAAACAGCATGAAATTGCCCTGTTCCCATCACATTTGCTCCTAAAATCACCGGTTAAGCTCTATGAACACCAACTCTAGTCTCTTGAGGACAGTGGTTCTCAAAGGGGAGTCACCAAACCAGAAGCATCCGCATTACCTGAGAACTTGTTAGAGATGCAAATTCCCAGGCCCCACCCCAAACCCACTGAATCCAACGCTCTGGGGGTGAGGCTAGCAATAAGTATTGGAACAACCCCTTCTGGTGATTCCGATGTAGTCAGTGTCTGAGAGCCACTACCTTAGGATAAATATTTGCCAATACAGTAGGACAATAAGCTCCCCCTCCCCCGCCCTCTTTTCTTTGGACAGTCTTGGGTAAAGCCTAGGGTTTGAATCAGAGAGAACTGGGTGTCATATTGTGATTCTGCCATGTTAGCTGTGACATCTGCGACCACATCGGATGAACCCCTAGCCTCCTGTGGTCTTTATTTTGTTCACAGGTAAAATGCGATCATACTTTTTAGGATTGTTTAAGATGAAATGAGACCTGTAATGCCTACCCTACCATCTGGCCCAAGGCAGGTATTAAACAAAGTCAGCTAACTCTGTTTTTAAGTCTGCATCCCAGTTCTGTTGCCACAGCCCAGCCCAGTAGCAAATGTCTGGTATATGTAGCCGAATTACTTTCAAAAATAAAAAATAAGTTCCCTAAGTCCAGTTCAAGTCTCTCCATATTTCTAAATACACCTCCTTCAGCAAGGTGTCAAGACGGACAGTCCAGGGGCGCCTGGGTGGCTCAGCCGTTAAGCGTCTACCTTTGGCTCAGATCATGATCCCAGGGTCCTGCTTCTCCCTCTCCCACTCCCCTTGTTTGTGTTCCTTCTCTCGCTCTCTCTCTCTCTCTCTGTGTCAAATAAATAAATAAAATCTTTGGGAAAAAAAAAAAGATGGAGAGTTCACCTTATTTTTTAACTGATTTGCTAGAATGATTGGCACTTGTCAGGCCCCAGTGCTCTGGCCTTTCCTGGCTGCAGCTGGAGGAATTGCCACCCCCTAGGGCATTTCCATCCTCCTCACCTCCAGGGGCCTTCCTTAAGTCTACTTCTTTCCAATGAACCCTAAAGGACCTTTAACCAGATCATAAATACTCAGAGAGTTAATGACATTCAGAAACAATCATCTGCTCAGAGGAACCAATTCAGAAACAGCCAAGTGTTAAGACCGACGCTTGACCATAGTTTTCTGTTTGTTTTAGTTTACTGTTTTCAACAAGGAATCTATATCTATGATTAAAAGATTCAAATATTATAAAAGAGGATATTATACAAAGTTATTCTCTTTTATAACTCTGGCACTTAGATCCCTACCCAGAGGCAACTATGCTTACCAGCATTTTGGATAAACTTTCAGAAATAGTGTATATATGGAAAAATCATGGAAAAAAACTATATATATAGTGAGATATATATATGTGTGTGTACATATATACATATGCACATGTACACACACATACATTACTCTTCGTTTTCCATAAAATGTGATATATTATACACACCATCTGTACCAAGAGTATGGAAATCATGGGCAGAGGGAGATGAATAAGAGACCTTCATGATCTTCAAAGTCCTTGGGACGCCTGGGAGGCTCAATCGGTTAAGTCTCTGCCTTTGGCTCAGGTCGTGATCCCAGGGTCCTGGGATCGAGTCCTGCATCAGGCTCCTTGCTCGGGGGGAGTCTGCTTCTCCCTCTGCCTGCCGCTCCCCCTGCTGCATCCTCTCTCTCTGTCAAATAAATAAATAAAGTATTAAAAAAAAATCCTATGTGGAAAAGCCAGAGAGTTTGGATGATATCATCTGCAACATAGAAGAATCTTTTTTTTTAAGATTTTTTATTTATTCGACAGAGATAGAGACAGCCAGCGAGAGAGGGAACACAAGCAGGGGGAGTCGGAGAGGAAGAAGCAGGCTCATAGTGGAGGAGCCTGATGTGGGGCTCGATCCCATAATGCCAGGATCACGCCCTGAGCTGAAGACAGACGCTTAACCGCTGTGCCACCCAGGTGTCCCAGAAGAATCTTATCCTATGTCTCCTGGGTCTCTGGTGACACACAGACACTCTCTTGATGACTGTGTCCATGTGTGCATAAGTGTGCATGTATGTGTGCCTTACTCTACAAACACACAAACAGGACCACACCCATCTTTTGGGATCACTGCTTCTCTATTACACTAGCCTGGTCACTCATCAGTCTTAGACTGGATTTCCAGCCCCTGGGATGAATTGCTGCTAGAAGGCCCTGTGCTACTGACTGGCTCCCTGTTCACTTTTCTCACACCCAAGGCTGTGTAGCAATATCCAGTTTACTGGGGACTTGACATTGCCCAAGCCTTAAAGCCCAGTCTGCCTGACTGCACACGTCCTCCTTCTGCATTCCTGATGCCCGCTGACAAGCAGCTGATGGGATCTTAATCTGTCTCTCCTTCTATTTAAAAGGTGGGAAAAATGGGACCCAGACTTAGGCCCAGGGAAATCCCTAACGGAACATGGATAGCAATATACCCTGGAATCAGGACTCTAGGCAAAGAGGAATATATACTTGGATATCTATATACCCTGAATATATACCATGGATAGCGATATATCCTGAATCAGCTTGGGCAAAGAGGCGTTGGGTATCTAAGAGCAGTAAGTTCTAATCCTGGCTTCACTACAGAAGACTTGTGTTTTCCTGGTTCTGGAGCCTCCGCTGGAAGGTCTGTAAGGTGGGGTAATAATAATTACATATAGAATAATTAGGATTATAAAACAAATATATGCAAAACACCAACTATTGTATACGATAGAACAATCATTTGCCAAATTTTGAGTAGCGCTCCAACGTTTCTTAGAGGTCCACGCTCTGAGCTCTAGCTTGCTTATTTCTGTAAACATTATTCAAATATATAGAGTAGCTCCTGCATGGGGGATACAAAGATGATCAAGAGAGTGCCTTTGTCCTCGAGAAGTGGAAGGGATGGCAGAGACGGCCAGCTAGTTCCTGCAGCCCAGGGAAGGCACCCTTCGGTGGAGGTGTGATGGGGCATGCTGGGAACACAGGACACTTACCTACCTGCTGTACAGTATAAAGGGCAGGGCCAGGGCATGTGTGTGTGTGTGTGTGTGTGTGTGTGTGTGTGTGTGTGTCTGCTGGACCAAGGCCAAGCATGGGGTGAAAGGGGAACTTACATTTCCAGCCATATTTCCTCAACCATGCCCATGGATCCCACAGAGCTACCCAATGGCACCCCAGCATCTCTCGGGGATTTTCCAAATACTAAAGCCAGCACTATGGCCACTGTCATTTCTGGGCTTCCACATGCATAGGAACATAAGAGTCTCCCTCCTCTGCAACCAGGCATGTCCTTTCACCTTTCACACTCAGGCCCCAGCGTGACCTCTAGATGAAGTCTCCGGAGAAATAAGCCTCTAAGGATAATTTGTCAAGCACGCGATTCAGCAGCAGGGCAGGGAATCTTTCCTGACTTCTGCAGATAGGAGCTTACATCCCAGCATGAAATTTGTTTACCCTTATCTTAGCACACAAGAACAAATTATCCCACCCTTGTTATAAATCCAGCAGCCCTGCATCTGTGAGCAGGTTTCCACGTAAATCTCCAGCAAACGCTCCTTGGCTGACTGTTCACTTTGTTTGCTGCCTTTGCCTGGACCCGGCTCACAGAACCGTTAGTCTCACCAGTGGACATGCTGATTTTCATCCATAGAGATAACAGAAGAAAAAGAAAGAAAGCAGCCCGGGCCATGGCTGCCCCAGAAACCCCACCTCCCATAGCAGAGCAGGGATCCTTTCTCCCAGCTGAACTGCTGTGGTTCCATGGGCCAGAAAGATCCACCAAGCCACAGTGAGATCTGCCCTCAACATCCTGGGAGGCAAGAACTTACCAGCTTGGAGGGCCCCTTGCAGACTCACTCTGTTCCGTACAGTTAGTGTGAACAGATGGTCCTGAGTGGGGTGAGGAACCTGTCCAAGTGGGTTTTAAAAGGCCTTGGCAGCCATTTAAACAACGTGGGTCAGGCAGGGGAAGGGGACCCCTCCATACAACTAACAGATATGTGATCATCAAAGTAAACCTCCTTGGCCTGGATGCCTAGACCTCAAGGACAATAGGACGGCTTAGCACACACACAAAATAATAATAATAATAATAATAATAATAATAATAATCATTAACAACAGCAAAAATAGCTACAGAGCTCTTACCTTACAGTGCAGGGCTCTGCCAGGGCTCTGGACTCAGCTCCCTGAGTGTAATCCTCTGGCCTTAACCCTCCAGGTGTATGACCCCGCAGTGCTCACAGTAGCCCAGAGAGGGGGGAGCTGTTACAACTCCGGACCTGAAGCACAGAAAGGTTAAGTGAGATGCTCAGGGTCACACAGAAGTAAGAGGTAAGAGCTTAGTTAAAACAGGTGGTCAGACTGCAGAGCCTATGTTCTAAGACAGTGCTTCCAATGTGCTAACACACACACAAATCACCTGGTGACCTTGTTCAGATGCAGATTCTGATTCAGCAGGTCCAGGTGGGGGCCTGAGATCCTGCCATTCCAGCAAGCTCAGCTCCCAGGTGAGGCCCATGCTGCGGGGTCAAAGACCACACTTGGAGGAGGGGCAGTCCGACCCAGGACCCAGCACTGTGAAGTGGAATGGGAGCACCTCTGTTGGTCCACCAACTCTGTTACCTGTCCACAGAGAAAGAACAAAAATTGGGAATGAGCCTCTATAAATTTTATATCTACTTGACAGTTATTTTATATCTGCTAAATCTAATAGCAAAAGTTAAGACTTGTACATCATTTTATTATTTTTACTTCATTCTTCTAGTAATTTATATCGATGGTATTTTACAAAGGTATTGCACACAAAAAGTTAGAAATTATCAACAAAACCAGGAAACAAAACAAGCAGCCAGCCTGGCCCTTCCCCACAGATAATTTGAAAATCACTTCTCAGCACTACTACGCTGTTCTGATTCCCTCACAGATGAGGAGTCCAGGACCATGGGGTGGATGTGTGTCTGCCCCACCTCAATTCCACTTCCTATAGGTTCCATTTTCTTGTGGTTTTGAGGCAGTTCTGGAACATCTACCCCCATATACAGAGGAAAACTGCCATCCATAAAACCTCTCAAGTAATGTGAATTCTGTTCTGTCCCTTCCTGGTTTGGGAACCCCTGCCAAGTCTCAGCCTCTCTGAGGCTCCTTTTCTTCATCTGTAGAATAAAGCCCCCCCACTGCATGGCAACAAGGGATGAAATGCCATAAAGCTTGCACGGGGCTTAGCACAACACCTGGAAAGATCACTAGCAATCAATAAACAGCAGATACAATTATTGGGGGGGGGAATGCAAGAAATAAATTCAATATCAGGCATTCATTGACTCCATCAGCATTTTTGAGAAAATGTACATGACACTCTGTTAGGCACTGGGAGGGCGAGATGCTGCGTTTCTCTCAACAAAATTAAATTAATTTCTTTTCAACTTAGAACAGTTGGCACCCAATTTCTCACAACAGTCTGCAACAAAAGTGAAATTTTAATCCTAACCAGTAGGCAAGAACAGTGCCCCAAGGCACTGCAAGATGTCTGATCATCAAGCAAAAATGAAATTATTTTCGTTCTGCTCCAGAAACTTAGGCAGGTAGGTGAACTAACACGGTTTAGAAAGATTTTCAATAAAAAGGAATAAAACAAGAGAGGTTTTATTTAACCTTCAGTTAAGCAGAAATCCAGCTAACTAGAGATGGTCAAGGTGGAGTGTTCTAGTTAATGGTTGTTAGATTCTGCCTGTAACTCATTTACATAATGACCCAGGAGGCAAGAGCCTCTGGGGTTTGTGGATAATGGAAGGAAAGGGGCCAAGTACAGTATTGGTCAATGTTGATCAAGTCCCCGACTACTTGGGGCAGGAATTTGTAAATCAGTAGGTGAGGGAAATTTGGCAGGTGGGAATGGGAATGTTTCAGACCTTGCCAAAATAGCAGAGTTCTTCAGGCTCAGGTTTGGTGTGGTGTTTAAGTGCCTGCAGGGATGTAGTGATTTGGTAGGGCACACTGAAATCCAATTTATTTATCATAGTTGGCATGTCCCCAAAGCTCTAATGACTCAGACCCTCCCACAGTAATACATTCATTTGTCAAATTAGTCAGGGTCCCCAGGTTGTTTGGTTTTCCCTCTCCCTGGGCTATTTGGATATAGAAAGTTCAGGTTCCTTTCCCCAGTGGGGCCACTTCTATCAGTCTGTTACTGAAATCAGTATGGATATGCTAAAGTCTAAGACACTGGTCTGAAACCCTTGAGCTAGATGCTCCGGTGGAAGCATGCCCGACTTAGAGGAGGAGAAAGAAACAGTTAATGGCTGCACTTTGCCTTACCAAGAATGCTCCTCCCTGTTGTTGGTCGTGTCAGTGGGACAATCAGTGGCTGACAGACGTACCAGAGTCCCCTGTCCAGTGGGGCTTGCATTCAGACCTGTCTGGGTCCATATCCTGTTGGTTGGCTGATTTGCCACTTGAGATGGTTCACTCTCCCCAGCTACCATGGGTATTAGAATCATGATAGAACCTGCCCTGTGAGGTTTTAAGAAGCGTTAACCAGGTAATGATTACAAACAGTTAGCACGGTACCTGGCACAGAATGAATTCTCCTGCTATCTCTTAGAGACAAGACCTCATTTTTTTTTGCTGGTTCACAGTAAAGAGTAGCCTAATATGCTACCCCAAAAGGTGTCGCTTTGGCACAAGGATTAATTTGAGTTGAAGGCAACTGAGAAGAAGCAAATATAAGAAAAGCTCTCTGCCCTCCCCCCTCTGCCTGAAGACAGAGCATAAATTCCTCTTGTTAGGGTGTCCCCCTTCCCCACTTCCTGTACCATTGGAGATAAGATGGCATAGAGAAAATTCCATTAGTTTACCATTAGTTTCCCCATATATTTGCCTTCCCACAATTTGCTTTCCCTGGAAGTTCAAAGTCCTTTGTCTTGTCACTTCTCTACAAAATTAGCATACTTTGCTAAAATACTATATAAGCCCAAGTTCCAACCACCCTTTTGATCTACTCATCACAGAGGGCTCCTATGTATGTGTGTGATGCACACGTTAATAAGCTTTTATTTGTTTTTCTCTTGTTAATCTGTCATTTGCTAGTCTAATTTGAGGACCCCAGCCAATGAACCTAAGACAGAGCAAAATTATTTGCTTCCTCCCCTGCAAAAGCTATGTACGGAGTGATTATAGCTTCTCCAATTTGCAAAAGCTCAGTAAACATAGCTTATACACTTATCCTTTTGGCTCAGTCTCTAAATATCCCTTGTCTGGCATCCCCAAGTGCTTTTAGGACTCTGAAGACAAAGGCTTAATTCTATGCGTTCATTTATCCATTACTGAAAAATACTTACTGAACATCTCCTAAGCTGTTCAGTAGATGCTAGTTGGTGAGAAGGAGCCCTGAGCACCCAGAGGGCAAGGATCAGGTTTTGGTCCCTCTGCATAGCAAGGGAGAATGATGGATGGCACAAAGTAGGCATTCAGTAAGGATATCTGGAATGGGACTGGCAGGCACAGCAACTGACTATCATGCACAGTGGTACACTTTCAGCCCCAGCCACAGAGTCCAGGGCAGGGCTAGCCCACAGGTAAGTCCTCCCCATGTAGAGGGAGAACTCCATCCCATCCTTTGCTCCTGCAGTCTCATTGGATAACTCATCCACTCAACTGGCAATCAACCCCCAATACCATGAACTTTAGCAAAATCCTTTTTTGGTATCTGTTCTCCTTAATAGATCTTATTGACTTCCTTTTTTTTTTTCTTTTCTATTTCTCCCTCTTGACCCACTTTACTCCATCAGCTTCTTTCCAGTTCCACTTCACACCTTAGTTTTGCAAACTGAACACATCCTTGAAAGTCAAAATCATTTTTTCGAAGAAACACTTCTCCTGAGCCACACAAAATGAGACTATCAGGCTAATCCAAAGAAGGGTTTGTTTACTCAGCACAAAATCATTAAGCATCTACTGTGTATAGGACACTACACTGGACAATGGGGGTGCAACAGTAACACATCAGCCTGGCCTCCTTGAGACACAGGCAATGACGAAAGAAGCAAATACAAGCACTATTGTGATAAGTGTTTTGTAGGAAACAAATGGGCTGAGGAAGGGTGAGGTGGGTGACAAGCTCGTTAGCAAAACCCCCTCTCAGGACTTGACTTAATTGGAGGCATAAATGACACAGAGGATTTAGCTTTGTGAAGAGTGGAATTCCAGAACATTCCAGGCCCAGGAAATGGACATGTCAAGGTCTGAGGTAATCACAAGCTTGGTGTGGACAGGAAACCAAGGACTGATGTGACTGGGCCATACAGAATGGACAACTGGGAAACTGGGAAGATATGAGGCCAGAAGGGTGGTGAGGAGTCAGATTCATGAATGAATGCAAAGATGGAAGGAATGTGGAGTATGAAGACAAAGGAACTCAGCCATATTGGTTACTGTCTGGGCCAGCTGGGTGGCTGGAGGTTACCCCTACTCTGTGGCACTGTCTTGTGTCTGATTCTCGACTCTGCAAATCACTAGCTGTGTTGTCACGGGTAAGATCCTTGAGGATAGTGATAATAATGCCTCGCTCATAGGTGAGGTTTAAATGAGTGAATACACATAAAGCTCTTAGAATGGTGCTATTTATAGTAAGCACTTTACTGATGTGAGCTGCTACTTTCTTATTTGTTTATTACCACTTCCATGAATTCTTCATCATCTGAGTGTAATCCTTAAGCTCGAAGACTCAGAAACCCAACTCTGCCAACCCATGGAAAGTGGGGGGACTTAGTTCACAGAGTCTGAAGCATAAAGCCAGGCCCCCGCCTCTCTTGCTGACTGACAAAGAGAAATATAATTATTAGGTCAACTTGTACTGTTTATAAGCATGTCTTCTAAGAATACCCAAATGCCTCTCCGAACGTCGCTTCTTTGGGAGGGAGCCAAACATGCTCGGTAACGTTAATGGTGGGTGTCCTGGCTCTGTAAAATTACCTTTTAACCCAAGAGATCTAAGATATTACAATTTCAACGTGTAATCACTTGGAAAAAATAAGTAAGGTATTTTACTCTTCGGTACCATATTGTAAAACTAGTGAGCATTTTACATTTACGACACATGTCATTTCAGACCAGTTACATTTCAGGTGCTCGACAGCCGCATAGAACCATAGAACTAGTGGCTACCATGTTGAACAGGGGACAGCTGTAATTTCTTGGTGACTTTAGCTGTGTTAACCTGGCCTCAACTTCTTAACCCCTCTGAAATTCACCTCTCTAGGATAGCGCCTGGCACACCGCAGGCATTTAGTAAATTATTACAGTAAATTGCTCATCTCTAAATTAAGAATAACCCTAGCATGTGTCAAACACTGTTCTAGGAGCTAGGGTTACCTCCACGAACAAAACAAGAATCCCTGACTTCATAGCTTATACTTGAATTAGGAAAGGTAATAAACAAAATAATATAGAATCCTAACGTGTGATAAGTGAGTTGAATAAGTGATAGAGAAATTGAGCAGGGAAGAAGAATAAGGAGTATGTGTGGGAAGACATTTGGAATTTTAAAGAGTGTTGCCAGGGAAGGCTCACCAGGAAGCGATCATATGAGTCAAGACTTAGCAAGCACACCATGAAGTTATCTGGTGGAAAAGTGTTCCAGGCAGAAGGAACAGCAAATGTCTTCTCTTCAATGTGAGAGAGAAGCAAGGGGCCAGTGTATCTGGAGGTGTGAGTGAGGGGGTGTCAGAGAGGAATGTGGAAGACAAGCCAGGGCTTTGGGGGCCATTTTAGGATTTGGGCCCTTCCCCAAGAGAGAGGGGGGAGCCACAGGAGGGATTTGAGCAAAGCAGTGACCTGACTTGGCTCATAGTCTCATGGGATTGCTAGGGGCTGCTGGGTTGTGAACAGACTATAGTGGGGTAAGCACCCCATGAAGTTCCCTTGGGGAAAGCAGATCGAAAACGACCAACCAGATTTGTTGAGCCCTATGCCCCAAAACCTGGGTGGGTGGGCCCCCTAATCTGTCCTGCAGAAAGCCATGCTGAACAAATGCAGTCTTCCTCCCTCATTTCAGCTCTTCTTCCCCGGAAGCATGAAGAAAGCCCAAGGAAAGAAAAGGACATTGGGTTTGCTGTGCTGAAGCTTCACTCATTATTGACAGCCCTGTCTCCTCTCTAAATATCTCATCCTCCCCTTTTTTGCACAAGAAGTGCAAAATAAGATTCTTAGAATTTAGACTTTTTTTGAAATCTCTACATTTAGATTTGCAGATATGCCAATATTTGGATTTATAGAGCTGTAATTGAAGCCGGTCTCTCCCCTGGAACCGCCTGGTGAAATGCATCTTTCATGAGGCTTCTGCAGGAGCCCAGCTACAAGCTCCGACTCCCGAGCACAAATCAAACTCTCCGGCTCAACATCAACAGTACCTTGTCAGGGGCCTTCCGCGACAGCAAGGATCTGGAAGGGACAGGCCTCAGCGTTTTCCCACTGGTGAGCCCTCTTCCAGAAAAGGAGTAAAAGCGGCCTCACGGGTTAGCCACAGGGTGAGTGGATGGAGAGCTAATGGTTTTGTGTTGGCATTCTAGCCCCAGACCCCTTCTCAGGGCACGTCCTCGCCGTGCCCACCCACAGGGCACCCAGCTCTGGCCCAGCCTGCTTGAGGGCAGCCTGCGCTGGTTATCTGCGGGGGGTGGGGGGGGGAGCAAGTCAAATACAGAAGCCAGAAGCCGAGGAAAAGGATACCACTCAGCAGCCTCTGTGATTCCTTCCTTAATCTGAAGGTCAAGGAATAATTCAGTTAAAGTGCAAAACTCTTTATGCAGGTTTTAAAGCCCAAGACAAGCCAGACTGAGAGGGTGGGGAGAGCAGCTGCAGGCCACCAGCTCACAGAGGAGAGAGAGGCCCAGTCCTCACCTCCTGTCAAGCATCTGATTAAAAAAAGAGACAGAAAAAAGAATTCATGCCCAAAGCAGATTATTTGTTGCCTTTTTTACTAGACGGCCTTGCTTATCCAGTTACTGCTGTGTCTATAACCTCACCTAGAGATGGGAGCCCTTTGTGAGAGTGAGTCTGGACTAAAACACCTGACTCACCTTGCTCCCCTCTCCTATCCCTACTCCACTTCCAGCAACACTCCAGGCAGGGCAATGACCAGGACGGGGAAGGACCCAGGTAGGGCAGCCAACTGTCCCAGTTTGCCTAGGACATGCTGAAATCGGGATAGTCCCAGGCAAACCAGGACAAGCTGGTCAGTCTACATCCAGAAGACACACAAGACCCCTGGTCCTCGGACTGGCCGATGTCTGCAAGAATATCTATGCTGCTGTCCCTGAGGCTGCTTGATGCAGCAGGAAAAGTAGACTTGGAACCAGCCAGCCAGATTTGGATTTGAATCCAGCTTCTCCCACTTACAGTCAGCAAGATTCCTATCCCTAGGACTTTGGGTGCTTATCTGGGAAATGTACAGAACAGGATTGGAATGGAAATTTAGTAAGAGCAGGCCCACAACAAATGGCTCTCCTTTTCCTCCCCATGTTAAAATCATCATCTGGCTCTTACCCGCTGTGCAAATAATGCCTGGCATCTCCACAGGCTTTAGGGTTTAGAGGGTGCTTCCACGTAAGCTGTCTCAGGGGAGGATTCACAAGTGAGACAAGGAGTATCCGCAGCCCCCACTGTAGAGACTGGGGAAGGAGACCAACTGGAGAAGAGAGGCTCCAAGGTCATGCACCTGGCAAACAGGATACCAGCTCATGTCACTAGTTTCCATTCTGCTACTGCTTACCTCTTATGGTTTCAACAACCNTTCACCCCCCCCCCCCCCCCCCCCCCCCCCGCAGTGGGGAACAGGCGCAGGTAAATCTGGGAGTTTCCCAATATAAGGAGGTGTGGAAGAACCTGTTTTCCAGCAAATTCACTCAGCTATCTGCCTGGGGCCCAGCCCAGGGAACAGGCCGAGTTCCAGATTGCCTAATCGGATCATTCTGCCCTCGTGGTCCTGTGTTGTACATTCTTGGAGTGAGCCATTCCACCGACTACACCTGCAGAGTCAGGGCCGGTGCCTTGTCAGGTAGAAATGTCAATTCTCGATTATTCCCCACTGCTTTGGACAGGAAGACTGTGAGACTGACTAACTGGCATTCCACACAGCTTGCTTTTATTGAGCGTCTCCTCCGAGGAGGTGTGTGGGATGTGACACTTGGGTCACTGCCGGGCTGGGGGGATGAAGCGACAGTGTGGCTTAGAATCCCAATCTCAGCCTAAAGCGGCTGCTCTTAGGGATGGTGCCTTCATGGCCTTCCTCCTTTGTCTGCCAGGCTCCATCTGTGCTGAATGCCTTCCCTTCCACAGCTTGGCCTTCTACCAGACCTGCTTCCTCTCCCATCCCTGTCAGTCCATTTTCTGAGGGCAGCCAGCCTGAGGCCCTTCAAACCTCAAAGCCTCCTACCTTTCTGACTGCACCTCCCACCCCAACCCCTTGCTCACTGGCTCCCTTCCTTTTCCTAAACATCCCAATTCCTTCCCACTGTGGTTGGAAATGCGGAGGGAATGCCAAGACCAGCTCATCCCAGTGCCAGCTCAAGTTTCTCTTTCTCGGGATTCCATCTCTGGCCACCCTACCCAAAGTAGGCCCACTGCCCCCCCCCCCGCAATAGCCACAGTTAATACCATTACCCTATTTTAATTTCTTCATGGCCCTTATTCTTCTTCATTGACTTATTTGCCACTTCTCTTCCGATCAACATATAAATGCTGTAAGAGAAAGGACTTTGTCTACTGTGTTCTTGGTTTTATCTCTGGAGTCCAGGAAAAGCAGCAAGACTCAAGCATTTGCTAAATCTTAAAGAACGTGTTTATCTCTACTTAAAACAAAGTGGTTGTGAGCATAAGCCTTAAAGTCAAGGGGACCTGTGAGATTGCCCCACTTGCCAGCTGGGAGAAGTCACCTAGCCTCTCTAAAGAGAACAGAATAATAGAATCAAGTGCTCACTGGTAGTTGTCGTTATTATTCTAGAGTTGTGTCACCCTCACCAGTCCAACACCCCTGATGGCAGGCATTTTGGAATTCACTTGTGCCCACATGCCTTGGAACCTCCCCTAGGCACCCTCGACCTCCCCTTCCTTCAGAACATGTCATGCTGTCCTAAGAAGTCTATCCTTTCTCTGTCTCCTCCACTACACTGAGCCCCATGGAGACATATAAAACCGATAAAACCTAGCATGCTGCCTGTTAAATTTGTAGAATGAGTGTGTGGCGTGTAAGACAAGTAGGTACCTAGTACGTCTTCAAGAAATATGTTTTGAATCAAGCTCTCTCTAGAAAAGACATTTTAAATACGTGAATTAAAGAATAATACCAGATGGTATACGATCAAGTGCTGAATTATATATAATCAAGTGATACAATGTGTAGTATAGAACTTGAATGGCAGAGACGGCCAACACAGAGGTTCCCCAGGCCAGCCAAGGAACTATGGTAGCTGAGGATGGCATGGGGGCCAGCTGGAGACTACATCCTTTATCCAAGGCAGCGATCGCTTAGTTCTAGCTCTTTGTTGCCATCACGGAATGTGGGCCTAATGGGCTTACATAGTTAGCTTTTTCAACTAAAGTTGGAAATCTAAACATGAGATTTCCCAAGTCTCGAGATTGTTGACAGCTAATTTAACTTTAAATTCATTAAACAATTATTTGAGATGAGCAAAGAATGTTTGGGAGCCCTTATATAACCTCTGACCAAGAGCCTTACATGACCAGATGGAGGGTGGGCCCTAATCAGGAATTAACCGAAGAAGCTACCCAGGAGACAGGCTATCAAGATGGCCAGGAATTCTGCTAAGGCCTCCATCAAGCACTTATTGAACACTTACTAACTACCAAGCACTGGGATATAAAAATGACTCAGAACCTGTTTCCTCTGAGACTTTCTGTTTGCTCAAGAAATGCTGTTGAGCCATGATCACAGACCTGAACGCAGCTCCTCAAGACAAGGGGACAGGCACCTAGACAACCAGGTTTTGCTTCCTACTCATTTGATCTCTGTCCCAGAGTGCTGGAAGCAAACTGTCCTACCTCCGTGTCCTGTGGGTTGTCCTATCCCCAGCCAACCTGCCCAGTACCAGCTGGGGCAAAGCGGCCTAGGTTGCTGACCCTAGCAGAGGTTTCTCAGGCTAAGACATGAGATGACTCGCCATGGCCTCTGTAAGCCTAACTCCTGCCTGCAAAATGGAACCTCCATGAGCTCACATGATGGTGACACAAAGCATTCAAGTAACAGCAGCACCTCAGAGTACATGCCTGAGGCTGTTCAGAAAATATTTTAATTTATCTGCACAGCAGGCACACAGAAGTCTCTTTTTGGCCTAACTTATACTGTGATCTTAGACTTGCCGAAGGACTAACTTCCATCACAGCCCCGCCAATATTGATTGTTTGGGCTCAAAAGTACCTAAGTAGATTGATTTTTTTTTTTCTCTCTCAAACTAAAAAGGATCGCAGTAGTGTTAGTATATTCCTGTTTCCACTGGTTGGTATGCATACTGAATAAATAATAGTGTTACCTGGAAAAATTTAGTTAAAAGAAACAGTGATAGAAAACAGAGTAGAAGAGGTCTTAAGTTGCATTCTTAATTCCACTACGAATTAGTCCGGTGTTCCAGTGAATGCCTAAGCTTGTCTATTAACAATGCTCCACCCCCACTCCAATCTATTATTTTTTTGAAAGACAAAGAACACTTCAGTAACCTGCATCTTAGGTAGGGAACAAAAGGAAAAACAAAACACACACACACAAATACCAAAAAAACAAAAGCAAAATCAGCATGGGGAAGCAAGTGTCCCCTTGTGGTGGAGGTTAATAGGCAATACTCCTCTCCTGTCACTTCCTTCTGTAAGTTAGCAAGAAGGAAATACATCCACCGGGGGCCTCTGCTAATTTGTTCTTAATTTAAGGGCAATTAGACATTTCCTACATCCCCTACCCCCAAGAAAAACAACTAGAGCAAATGCTTTCTCTAACTACTGGATGGATGACCTGGTAACTCTCAAAACAACAGAGGTTATGAAATCTACTTTGTGCTAACTTCCAGGGACATGTAATAAAATACAGCGCAGGGCCTGGAAGCAAGCCAGCAACTAAGTCTTCGTTCTGTTTTATACTGTTTCCTTTCTGTGAACTTTTTTCCCAACCGGAAAGTTTCACAGCACTCATTCTAGAAACAACTCTAAACTGAAACGCTTCTCGAGCTGCCCCAGTAAAAAATTCTTTTCTGTGACCTTTAGCAAGAAATACATTCTAGGAAAGAAAAGAAAGAAGCAAACGTCTGTTTGCTATCTAATGACTACTCCTCTCTCTCCAGGTCTCTGGGAAAGAAGAGGCCAAGGGGAAACACAACAAACACCAAAACTCTTATTCCCTCTCTCATCTCTACACTGGCAGGTGGCGTCTGCCTTCCAATATCTCTTTAAAGCCGTCAGCTCGGAAAAATACGAACTGAGCAAGCAGCGAAGACCCCCACAGCAAGCCCTTGCTCTAAAAAGGCAAGCGGGATTCCCAGCGGCCAGCGAAGACACTAGCGAACAGCGTCAGCCAGCCCGCCCATTGATTACTTACCAGCTGGATTTAAACCCGCTCCGACGCGGGGGCGTGGCCTGGGCGGAGCCTCACGGCCTGGGTGGGCGGGGCGGGGCGGGGATCCCGGAGGCTATGCGCCGTGTGGGAAAGACCTGGTCTCTGGGAGCAAGCGTCTGTCTCTTTAAATGCCAGGGGCTGCGCTCCCGCCCGGGGAGCCCGGAGCCGGATCTACAATCCCGTCCCTCCCGCTCCGGCGCTTGTTGCTCGCCGTGTCCGAGCTGGAGCTGCCGCCGTTGGGCAGCTAGGCTGCTTCCTTCTCCGCCTTCTAGCACCCCACCTCCCCCGAGAGCAGGTTGAGGGGGAGCAGCAGCCCCAGCAGGAGGGAGGGGTGCGGTGTAAACAGGCATTGCTCACCCCTTCAAGTCTTGGGGCGCTACGTAGCCGTGGGGGCAAGACATGCGTCGCTCCCCCCTGCCCAGCCTCGCTGCCACCCGCTCCTGGAGAGGAGGAATTGCGGATCCCACACCTGCAAACTCACCCTAGAAGTCTCAAGGTGCGGCTGGGGGGAGGGAGGGCCAATTCCCCAAGGCCTCCACCTCTCTGCGGGTGAGTTTTCGCAGGTAACCCGAACCAAAGGGCGATCGAGCGCGCGGGGGAGGGGCGGGCGAGACCGGAGGAGAAAGCGCCGCAGGTGAGCCAGGTAGGGTGGCTCACCTGCCCGGGCAGAGCTGCAGGATCCTCGCCGGTTTCCCCGAGGATGGAGGCTTGGGGGCCGTCTCAGGGGCTAAGTTAGGGCCCTGCGGTGAAAGGAGGGTTAAGAAAAGGGGCATGGAGTAAAGTTTCTCTTCTTTACCCCCTCTTGCCTGGGCTTGGCAGGTAGGGCGCGGGCGGAAGCGGTAGGAGCTGCTGATGCAATGGGCGTTTGCCCGGGCGAGGTGAAGTGCTGGGGGCGGGGTAGAGCTAGAGTTGCCTGGCCTCCGGCGACCGTGATCCTAGAGGTGGAGAAATGAGGGTAGGCTCACCGCATCCGAGCTTCCCCGTAAAATGGCTCCAGGTGCTCGGCCCCCAGCCCTTCCTCCTTCTCTAAAGAAATCGTCGTTTTCATGGAGGGGCTCCTACATGGCTTCCTTGCTTTCCTCTCCCAACAGGTGGTCTCCACCCCTGTCCGGGGACCCGTGCCAATGACCCTAGTGGTGGTTTCGCTTTCTCCCCTCTCGGCTGTGTGAACGTGTATCCGCAGCGTGATGGGTAACCAGGTGGAAAAACTGACCCACCTAAGTTACAAGGAAGTTCCCACGGCCGACCCGACCGGCGTGGACCGGGACGACGGGCCCCGCATCGGGGTCTCCTACATCTTCTCCAACGACGACGAGGACGTGGAGCCGCAGCCGCCGCCCCAGGGGCCGGATGGTGGCGGCGGCGAAGGCTTGCCCGACGGCGGGGACGGGCCTCCGCTGCCGCCGCCACAGCCCTATGACCCGCGGCTGCACGAGGTGGAGTGTTCCGTGTTCTACCGCGACGAGTGCATCTACCAGAAGAGCTTCGCGCCGGGCTCCGCGGCGCTGAGCACCTACACGCCCGAGAACCTGCTCAACAAGTGCAGGCCTGGCGATCTGGTGGAGTTCGTGTCGCAGGCGCAGTACCCGCACTGGGCTGTATACGTGGGCAACTTCCAGGTGGTGCACTTGCACCGGCTGGAGGTGAGCAACAGCTTCCTGACCGACGCGAGCCAGGGCCGGCGCGGCCGCGTGGTGAACGACCTGTACCGCTACAAGCCGCTGAGCCCTGGCGCCGTGGTGCGGAACGCGCTGGCACACGTGGGCGCCAAGGAGCGCGAGCTGAGCTGGCGCAACTCGGAGAGCTTCGCCGCCTGGTGCCGCTACGGCAAGCGCGAGTTCAAGATTGGCGGCGAGCTGCGCATCGGCAAGCAGCCCTACCGGCTGCAGATCCAGCTCTCGGCGCAGCGCAGCCACACGCTCGAGTTTCAGAGCCTGGAGGACCTGATCATGGAGAAGCGGCGCAACGACCAGATCGGGCGCGCGGCGGTGCTGCAGGAGCTCGCCACTCACTTGCACCCTGCGGAGCCGGACGAGGGCGACAGCGACCCTGCGCGGACTACGCCGCCTCCCGGGCGCCCCCCTGCGCCCGGCCGGGAGGACGAGGCCCGCGAGGCGGCGGTGCACTGAGGGGCGAGCTGAGTGCAGAGTCCTGAGAGGGAGCCTTTCCCAGCCGCCGCCGCCCCCTCCCCCTCCTCTCACTCCCTCCTCCAGCACCTTCCGGGCCCCATCTGGGCTCCTGCGCCATTTGGAAAAAAGGGGAGTTGGCGAAGGGCGCTGCCAGCTGTGGCTTGGGCTTGTTATCTTGGACAGAGGAGGAAGAGGGAGCAGGTAGGAGCACTTTGGCCGGGGGCACTTCCTGCGCGCCCCGCTGGATCTGTCTTCCTTTCTGAGGTGGGCCAAACGGTGGACTTGCCTGATACTTAAGCCTTGCTGGACCCGGGTCCAAAATCTACCCTTCTTACACACTCGGGGGTGGAGGAAAGTTCGGAGGACCAGTGGCTGCCATTGCCTCCTCCCCGCTTCCCCTGGGCCTCCCCTGCGCTTGGAGGGTGCCCTGTACTGAGGCCTGAGAGGGTTTGTGGCGGCGCCCTGCCTGCACGCTGAGCCGCAGATCTGCTACCCCCACCCGTAGGGGTGTGTGTGGGATGTGGGAGGCGGCGTGGTACTTCAGGGGATTCCTGCGGTATAAGTCCGAAGAGACCAGGCCCGGGTCTGGGAGCCACGGGCCACACAAGCAGCCCCCTGTGAAGTGTAATATATAGTTGTGTAAACTTGGGCTACAAAACAAAGACTTTGCTACCTCCCCTCCCCACCCCCAGGTAGTTCATCTTCCGGAGCTGGCTTCTGGCGGAGTCTCCGGCTCCCTCCTGCTCCAGCCACCGCTTCCCAGGTTCCAAGTAAATCATTGTCGTGGGCCGGCTAGGGGAAGGATTCAATTATGATTCTGTTATGCTGCCTTTGTTTCTAGCCTGCTTTTGTAGGCACTTGGAGCCACGTTATCAAAGGAGGGAATAGCCCTTTGTGTCTCTGATCTAATTAAACCTGCTCAGATGTGTTCATCCGCAGGTCACACAGGGGTTGGCTGGTGCCACCCCATAAAGTATCCATTACAGAAGCAGTCAGATGGGGGTTGCCCTGCAGAAATTAGTTTATTTCCCACTCATCACGTAACCGCCTTCCTGAACAGTGAAGGTAACCTTTTGTAAACTGTAAGGCTTTGGTGGTGGGCCTGTGGGGTTTTTTTTTGGGGGGGGGTTGGTTTTTGGTGGGGTTTTTTTTGTTGTTGTTGTTGGTTTGTTTGTTTGTTTGTTTTGGGTTTTTTGTCTCCTCATGGTCCCATCCCCCTCACTCACTTTTGTTCTGCGGGTGATAAAATCTTAGGCTTGGGTTTATTCAGTGATAAGGTGTGTGTTCTGCCAGCCACACCTGATGCAGTTTAATCAAGAGGCGAAGTCTTGTTATGTTGCAGCAGGCTCTTTGTTCCTTGGAGAAACCCCGACAGAGTGATTTCTCAATGAAGGGGGTGACAGCCATCACAAATAAAATGCCACTTGGTGTAGTCAGCACCGAACCTGGTGATAGTCCTAAGGCACAGGTTGGTGGTTGTGAGATCTGCCAGCAGCAGGCTGGCGCCTACTCTAAGGATCTGCCGCTGATCCTGTTTGCTGTACTGTGGGGCTTCTAGAAATCTTCACAGCCCGTCTCTTGTATTCACGTGAGCACTTGGATGACCCGTGCCCTTGATTTCACAGTGCTGCTTTGCTGCAGATTGGCATTGCTAATGCCATCTCAAAAGTTGAGTGAAGTTTTCCTTTCTCTTGGGAGTCATTTTAGATGATACTGAACAAGTCCTTTTGTGAAGGAATTCTTAGAGCTGGAATGGAATCCTGTTTGAACACCCTATAGAGCTGTGGCCATCCTTGGGCCTTCTCCCTAGGGATTTCTAACTCATGGCAACAAGACTTGAAGGATTTCCTTGTATACATTTTTCAAACTTGGAAGTTGATGCCATAATTTTTAAAAGCCTAGACCGTCATAGCACCTCAATGTGAAATAATTTAATTTTAGGAGCATTAGCTATGTTCCCTGTTCCCACAAGGATCACCAAGCAGGTTCTATCCCTTTGCTAAAGATGAACCACACGCAGTCCTAGTCTGGGACTTTGGAGAGATGTCAGTCACCTGTGGGAAATGTAGATCTAGTTTTCATGTGTTATGATCTCCCAGCTTCGTGTTTATATTCTCTTGTTCATGGAAAAGCCAAGCAAGGTAAAAGACGTTTAGGAGAGCCTCACATATCTAACAGGTTTGGGTTTTTTTTTTTAATGCTTAACACGGTAGTTGAAGAAAGACCAGTGTGCAGACAGCAAGAGGGGAGAAGAACAGAACAGCACTGTCTAGCAGCTCTGGGCTGGCTAGCCAGCTAGCTTTTCCACTCCTCTCTCTCTGTCGACCTCCTTTGCTCTCCTTTGGAAAGTGAATGTCATTGGTCACATGGAGGTACAGCAGTGACTGTCTGTTGTCACAAAGGAACTGTTTTTTGTGGAAAGTTTCCACTTGAAGGAAGAACTCGTAAAATCCACACCAGTCGTAGTATTCTGCCTCGGGGAAGAGGTTTTTGAAAATGAACTAGAAAAGGAAATCCATCCACTCCAGAGACTGCTTTCTCATGTCCTGCAAGCATTTTTACTGACTACCAGAGGTGTGAAGTATGTAATACGAAGAATGATTCCATTGGAAGTTTCTTAGGGCTCTCTAAGGCTCTGAAGTAAAGCACCAACCAACCTTGAAGGCTCCAAGAAAGGGGAGTCCCTCAACGCATCTCTTTCCTCAAGGTGGCAGTGTTGCGGATAACTGAGATTTCAGCGTCCAGGCTATGGCTACATCTGGCACTTTAAAAAATATATATATATATATTTAATAATTTTTGTTTCTCCTTGGGAATAAGACTTTACAACTATTTTGTACTGTGAATTATGTATGTTCTTTGAAAGAAATCTTGATTCTAACATTCTTCAGAAGCTGTGGCAGGGATAAGCAGGACCCCGGACTGGAACACATACTAATACTAAAAGTAATGAAACAAATTCTATTTTCTTATTTGAGCAAATATTTTATTGAGACTGCTTGTGTATGTCAAAGAAGCCCACAACGTCCGCTACACAACTTTTTGTATCGAAAGAACTTGTACCTTTTGTAGCTTTTATTCCACATGTAATTTAAAATGAATTTATAGTACTAAAATGCCTATAGCAGAAGACTTGACACAAGACCTTTAAGGAAATTTTTAGTTTTTATGAAAAATGACACTTCAGTGGTTAACCTTCTCATGTCTTCGGTGCTTCTGGCCCTAAGAGCACCACTAGACAACACGACAACCACGTGGAAACATATTTTTGGAAGCAAAACTTTACTTTTATACAACATATGCTATGGAGAGTGAAGAAAAATTAATGACTACTTGTTTTCTATTTTTTTTTTCTTAACAAAATGGAATCCACTGTGTCAAAGACTCTTGATATTATGTGATTGTCTAACCATTTTTTAAAAAAATAAATTAGAATAAAATCTATGATCATGGTCATCGAATGGTTTTGTTTGGAAAGTTACATTTTATTTGTGAAATTTTTTTTTTTAATCACAGTAACTACAGACTTGACTGGTTTGTTCAAGTATTCACTATATTTTGTTCTTAGCTATAATTCTTGTGACCTATGGAGAATTACATTGACTAACATGGTAAATTCTATGTATATTTTATTTCCTCGTGAATTGTGTAAACTGTATTTTTGTTGAAGAATGTATGTTAAATCAATGTTACGTTCTCATACCACTTCTTGAGAAGGAAGTTCCGATTTGAAATTGTATCATTTCCTTCAAAATGAAGGGCAGTGTTTAGTTAAATAAAAGATTGATGACATCTTTTGAACCACTTCCTCCTCACTGTCTTATTAAAATAAAACCTGTCCAGTCCTTTTGAAAAATGCTATAAAGGTTTCCAATAAGCCATCTATTAGTGCTAACTGAATTTCTGGTTTTTTTCCACTTGTATACCTCTTTGTGCCATATGCGGTTCAAAAATCAAGCTGCAAGTTTTATATCAGTGTGTGTCATCTTTACATTGCTCAGTAAACATTTTGATGAATTCAGTTAGTGACAGCCTTCCCTGCATTAGCTCTGTGAGAATTAATCACCCATTGCTCCTAGGCCCTCAGTGTTCGTGAAAAATGTCTCATACACATAAATTTTCAGTGCACATTGATTTTCAGAATCAATGCAAGCGTTGCTGATCACCGCGCTCCCATATCGGAATCTACACTGGGGTGTTTTGGTTTTAAGATCAGTTGTGTCTTGGGTGATTTTGGTGTCAGACAAAGGGAACGCGCTCACTGGGTAATTGAATTACAGAAAACGGACAAATATGGCCACATGGCACTGTTGGCATAATGAGGGATGCAGATGTGGCATTTGGGACTGGTGTTTGGAAAGCCACCAGCACTCCTTCAGCCAGCAGCTGAAGCCACTGCCCCGTCCTGTGAGGCTCAAGGCCCTGGTCTTTGTCAATAGGCTCTTAAGAGAATTTTAAATAGAAAGAACCTGGAATGGGATGCCGAAGGTGATTGGGAGTTCGGCAAGCAGGGAAGCCATTTATCCCTAGAGTGGGAGTCCTTAATTTATCATGATTCTTGCACAAGAAAGTAAAGGGAGGGAGCCTTATACAGAATGTGCATTTATTCTTGGGTGATCTTGGTGTAGGCTGCTGTTCCCATTTCTTCTAAGTGGACTGAGCTTGCTTAATGTAGGAAAATGACATGTTTGGTAGCGTTTAAAAGGATCTGCAAAATGAGCAGACCCAGAATATGTGCAGAAGGGCTTTTATTTCCTTTTACTGAATTAACTGGGGAAGCTGCTTATTGAACAAATACAGCCATTTTATCTGCAGAGTATATGCAAGAATGATTGGTGTGTATTTGCAATCACAGCAAGATACTACTAGGTATTTATGAAGGACCAGAGAAGGCTGAGCTGTAGCTTAGGTATTAGAACATACAGAGATTACAAGCAAACCCATTGAGAGTCCCTGCCCCAGAGTTTGTTTCTCAGGGGAAATCAATTTCACTCCTCTGTAGAGGACAGATGATAATAGAGGTGGCCCTCAAAAGTGCCGGTGGTTGGTAGGCCTTCAAATAAAACAGATGGGCCTAGGTTTAATTGGAGTACTCCCATGGGAGAATTAGACCAAAATTCTGAAGGTACAGATAGTGGCAAAAAGGATGTAACTAATAAAATTAATATTCACGAAGTGCTTAGCTGGGCGGCTTCTAAATTCCCAGTGCCTAAGATAAAAAGACCAGAGCCATAGTTTCTGTCCTCAGTGTCACATGCTAACAGGTAAGGCAGGTCACTACTTGCCAAAAAAGGAATTCACGATAAGGAGTTGAATTGCGGTAGATGGAAACCTACAGGGTGTGCAGGAGAGGATCTCTCCATCAGTGAGTTGGTGAGGGCTTCCCTGAGGAAGCATTTATGCTCAACCCTGGAAGAGGTAGAGGAGAAAGTTGGGTGCTTCAGAGTGGGCACAGCTTACATTAATTCAGGGAGGAATGCTGGGGAGTGAATGAAACCATGGAGTGCCCTCAGCCTTTGCTTCGTAACTCCAGTAGGACCTGGCACAGAGACCTTCACTCCACATTGGAGTGAGTGACTGAATCTGGGGGTGGCTTTGCCAGAGTGGAAAGCCCTCTCGTCATCTCAAGGGGGTGCCACCCCTATGGTTTGAAGAGGGTGAGGCAGCAGTGGTTTTAGGATGGATGGAACAGGGGGAGCAAGGGAGTGACCCTGGCCTGCCTCTCCCAGAACCCCATTGCCAGCCAGGTTTTGAAGTACAGTGTGAGTTCAGGCCTTTGCCTGTTGCAATCGAGAGAAGTGGCACAGACCAGGCTGGAGGCAAGCAGAGGGAAAGCAGCATGAGTCTGACAGCCTTCATGCCATGGTCTTGGAGTCACGATTGCAGAAGACATTATTTTGTTCAATTGGCCAACACAGACCACTGCTAGAATATAGACTTTGGTCCCTTGTCAAGGGTGGCCATCAATGACTCAAAAGATGAGCTTTGCTACTTTTTTGGGGGACACTTGTACAACAATGTATTTAACTACCAAGGTTTGATGACCTTGATAGTGCATTCATTTTAACCTCATAACTGAGGATTCTCAGCAGTTAGGCTAAACTGGAGATAGAGGGTCTGACCCAGGCACAAAGAGCTGAGTAGTGGTTAAGTCTTCACAGTCAAACTCCCTGGGTTTCTCTACTCTGGGCTCTGCTTACTGTTAAGCTGGTCACCTTGGGAGAAGTTACATACTTGCTTGGAAGCTTTATTTTATCTTCTGTACAATGTGATTTATGACATAGGTCAAAATCACTGAACTCTCTTGAATTTCAGTTGTACTTGCAAAATAATATATAATGTATGTAAGAATATAATCAGACTAAAATAACATCTACTTAAAATGGTTCTTGTGAGCACAGAATGAAACAATGCACATAAAGCCCAGATCAATAGCTATTATGATTGGCTAGAGAGGATCTAGGGTATTATAGGTATTCAAAAGCCTTTTTCAAAATGAAGTTTCTGCCTGGGAGAGAGAGGTCTTCCCTTTAGTTCTGGAGATTTCTTAGCTAGCTACAAGAAGCTGATAAGATAAATAACTCTCGTTAGTACTTCCAGTGGGTAGCCACTGCTAGAGAGTTTGAAATGTTTCTTGGGGGGGTGCCTGGGTGGCTTAGTTAAGCACCTGCCTTCGGCTCAGGTCATGATCCCAGGGTCCTGGGATCAAGCCCCACATCTGGCTCCCCGCTCAGCAGAAAGCCTGCTTCTCCCTCTCCCACTCTCCCTGCTGGTGTTCCCTCTCTCTGTGTCTCAGTCTGTTCAAAAAAATGAATAAAATCTTAAAAAAAAAAAAAAACAAATGCTTCTTGGGCTTTGATCTTTAGTAGATGAACTATTTAACTTGTTTATAATATTTTATTCAACAAATATTTCCTAAGAACTTTTAAGGTACTAGGTGGTGAAGAGCCAAGGGGGAATTAGAAGTGATAGATAATATTAACACTGAAGAGGTCACCTTGCCCTCCCGCCTTGTGTTAATCATCACAATGGCCTTTCTGGACAGCTGCTGATAGCTTTGTTTTATAGTTGAGGACATAGGTTTAGAGAAATGAAGCTATTTGTCCCTGGTCACAAAGCTAATAAGCCACAGTATCTAGCCTGGAATGAGAATGCTGGGCTCCAAAGCCCCAGGCTAGGATTTCTCCCTGGAAAGATCATCTGGCCACTCCTACCTTTGGCTGCCCCTCCCTTCCCCATACTGGAGGAGAATACAGAGAACCTTACTCTGCTCCAGTATTTGGCAGGCAGAGTTATCTGAGGGGCGGGTAGGTTTTCACTCTTGTTGCCACAACTCCAGAGGCAGTGACCCTTGAGGCAAAAAGAGGCAGAAAGAGGAGAAGCAACTCCGTATTATGAGCAACAATAATAAGCCTTGGGTGAATGTTGACCATTCCCTAATTACCTCCGCCCTTGGGTGGCTGAGCATTGTGACAATCCCTACTCAAACTGCCCCTCTTCTGTCTGTGCTTTTGTCACTCCCCTTACCCCTTCAGGCTGCGTTCAGCTCGCTTGGTCGGCTCCAGCCCCTGACCTGCTGTGTGACATCAGGCAAGTTAGTAACTTCTTTAAGTCTCCTTGACTTATATAAAAAATTGCATCTATTAGGACTGTCTAGTCCATAGGGCTGTTCTTTGGCTTATGAGATAATGTAAATCAAGTGCATCATGGAGCACTAAATTGTGGCATGGGGGCCATATGGGCTCTGCTACAAATGGTGTGGCTGCAATATGATATATGACCTTGAGCAAGTCCCTTTACCAACTAGGACCCTGAATCTAAAATTTCTGTGTGGGGAGTACCCAACTCCAGCAGGGGTCCATGACAAGATTCCAAGCGCAATTTTATCCTTTGAGATGGTTCTAGAAGTTGCTAGTTGCTATACTTAATTATAACCAATTAATACTAATTAATACTTACCCCTAATACTAATTAATACTTATTCCTTGGCTATAGCCCTAAACCTCATTCATGTAAAAGATTAATATGTAAACGTAAAAAAGTAATAGTAAGATGATTGAATTTCAGGGAGTGCTTTTATTGTGAAAAGTAAGGACTATACACACTCAAAAATTTTTTGAACTGGCAAATTTTGTCACAATCTTTAATATTAGAAACCAAATCTGGGCCATGGATGAGGCAAAAGGTGATGATAAGAGTAAATTAATGTGTATCTTCTTTGGAAATGGTATTTCCTCTGGAAAAAGTATTTCATTGTTTTTTTGTTGTTCTGTTTTTAAGTGTTTAATTTTGCTTTTCAAACACTGATTTTCTTTTTCTTTCTTTCTTTCTTTCTTTCTTTCTTTCTTTCTTTCTTTCTTTCTTTCTTTCTTTCTTTCTTCTCTTTTTTTTTCTTAATACTAGGGTACATTTCTCTTTGCTACCTGGCTGTACTGTTGGCCAATACATCAAAGCCCATGGAGAGAATTCTCTTGTATCACAATGGATATGCATGATTTATTCTACTTTATTCTAATGGGGTCTATTTCTTTTTATATTTCAGTAAGAACAAGGTTGTTCATAAAGCATTAAACGGTGGCAGTTCTTTGTGCTGACATCTATTTTAGTATTTAAAAAAAAGTTAATAGACTTTATTTTTTTAGAGCAGTTTTAGGTTCACAGCCAAATTGAGTGGAAAGCGCAGATTCCCACATACCCTTTCCCAACCACACAGCCTCCCCTAGGGTCAGCATGCGTGTCAGTGTGGCACGTTGTCACACTGGACGAAACAACCCTGACACATCGTTATGAACCATAGTTACATTAGGTTTCACTCTTTGTGTTGTGCCTTCTATCCTTTCGAAAAATGGATCCACCATTATAGTATCACAGAATAGTTGTACGCCGGACACATCTCCTTCTTCATTTCTTTCTCTCCCAAGCTAGGAAATGGACTATTTTCAGCTGTTCTTATCAAAACTTAAGAGGCACTTCTCTGCAGGGCCCTTCTGTTTTCTTTGCCATTCCGAATGATGTGTCTGGCTAGAATTGTGTTCAATCATTCTTTAAGTATGTATTGACGCCGACCAGACAATGTGCTACCCACTGGGGCCAGAAAGAGAACTATTGTGCAGTCTCTGTGCTCCAGGGGCCTACCCACATTCTGCTGAGCAAGACAGGCACAGAGTAAGTGCAAAACCTCTGATGAAGTTGTGTTGTTGGAGAACTGGCAGGCTCCAGGCATTAGGGTAACACCGGTGAGGGCTGGAGGTGTTGGCAGCTAACCCCACGTGGTGGGGATGGGAAGGGTCCAGAATAGCCTTCCCAGGCAAAGTTAAGCAGATAGGAGGAGGTCTTATCAGAGGAAGATTCTAAAGTAATCCTGCTTCCAACTCATCAGCCCTTTATTTTGGGAACAAAACACACATCTGTCTCTGTATGTGGCTGGTGGCGGAGAGGGGGGGACCTGAGAACAGCTACTATAAATTGCTTAGTAATTCCTTTTTTTTTTTTTCTTTTTCATAGTGCTGATACAGATCTCAGCCAACTAGGGCACATTATCGAAAACTCTGAAAGGATAATTTCACTGCATTAAAAGTGTTCTGTTCTCTTTAGCACCATCATCCAGCTGACTTCAGGCATAGCCAAGCAGCTCCAATACGTTGGGATTGAGGCTGCTTCCTCTGTGTTTGAGGGAGCCTAGAGGCACTGTGGAAAGCATTGCCTGCCATTGGAGTCAGGGCCAGGTTGTCAGCTCCACACCTCCCTTTCTGTGTTGCTGGGCCAGATGCCCTCGCCTGGCTTGGGAGGCCATGGTGTATTCATTTGTAAAGCAGGAATGATGTGTCACCTACCATGCAGGGTTTTGGAGTTGGTGATATACATAATCACTCAGAAGTAGTCCTGGCAGGAAGTTACCTGCTCAGGGATTGGTTGCTATGACTAGTATGACTAGCCATTTCCCCTTTTTCACTTTTGCCCTGTGTTCATGAATCCCCAAAATCTCACAGGTCAATTGCAGATTGGAGCAGATTAAGCCAAAGAAACTTAACCAAGTTAAGATGGCCAGAGATGATGTGACATTTGGTTTTGTAATGGTTAAAAACTCTCTGGCTCCAGGCATTTGGAGAAAAATCATAAATATATGTACACACACACACACACACACACACACAAACAAGCTAACTGCATCATTTCATCTGAATCTTTAGTTTCTCCCCAACCTGACAACTAGGAGGTGAAACTCAGGCATTGATACCATCCTATCATCTTAAAGCTCTAACTGTTTTATTACCTCCTGGTTAGTGCCTCTCTCTGCCTGCTCTTTCAGCCTATGAATATTTTTTATTAATATAATTTTATTACTTTTTTCTTACAGTTCAAAAATAATATATGCTTAAAAGAAGTTCAAATACCAACGTGTATAAAGTAAAAGAAAGGACATTTTCCATTGCCTTCTTTCACCTTGTTCCACCTGTAACCAAGGGTTATCAATATTAGGTGTGCTGTGTATTCCTTCTAGATTTTTTTCTGTGAACATTCAGACATGCTTAGCTGCATGTATTTTTCCCAGTGTTTTTAAATTAGATCATGCTACCCATATTACTGTGACACTCCTTTTTTTTACTCATTAATAAACCCAGACCTTCTTCATATTATTACAGAAAGTGTCTAGAACATTCTTTTTAAACAGTTGTTTAGTACTTAATAGTAAAAAGCTTCTGTTTCTTATTTATGCGTTTTTTTAATTGAGGCTCATTTCAACTGTGTCCAGTTTTTCCTAATTATAAATGATACCACACTTTATACCTGTTTTTGGCATGTATAAGAGTTTTTCTAAAGGCTATAGTCATTGAAGTGAAATTTCTGGATTAATGACTAAGCAAAATTTAGAGGTTTTTTTTCTTTTTAATTTTTTTTTGAGGGGGAGGGGTGAAGAGGGCAGAGGGAGAAAGAGAATCTCAAGCAGGCTCTATGCCTAGTGCAGAGCCCCACCGGGGCTCAATCTCACTACCCTGAGATTATGACCGAAATCAAGAGTAGGTTGCTTAACCAACTGAGCCACCTAGGCACCCCTGCAAAATTTAGATTTTGATAGGAATGACTCTGTGACCCTCTCTAAAAGATTGTGCCAATTACAGTGAAGTTGTTTGAAAATATTTGCTTACTTATAGGTGAAAAATAGTTACGTTGTTGTTTGCATTTCTGTGGGAGTTTTATTTTTACCACTTGACCTAGTCTCATTGGTATCTCCAAGAATTCAAATCAGTGGTTTACTAGGTTTATTCTATTCCAAGCATTCTAATTCTCTCCAAAGCACTTGGTTATGGGGTCAGCCTGGGAAATTCTCGAGTCCAATCTGTGAACTTGAGTGAACAGTAGAAAGGTAACAGTAAAAGGTATCCAAAATTACCCTTCTTTTAAAAATGTTGATCAGAGTGTGTGACATGCTGGTTTACACCCTTTAGTGGCTTCCAGTGGGCTTAGAATGAGATCTAAGTTCTTTACCGTGGCCTGTTGGCCTGCACAATCTGGCCTCTGCTTAATGCTGCCAACTTCAGTTCTTATCACTCCCTCTTACAGCTATATTCCAGCCTTACAGGCCTATTTTTTTCCCCCTAAACACACCAATGTTTTTCCTTCTTGCTTTAGAGAAGCATTTTCAGACACTGACTACTGACCCACAATAAGAAATGAACTGTGTATCACAACTAAATGCCTACATATTTGTATGTGTGTGTATATATGTGGGTATACACTGATACCTGAAACTAAATTTCACCAAACAATCCATAACTGTACGATGATATCATCTAGCAAGATGATGCAGAATCATGGCCCCCCCAAAGTTATCCACACCCTAATGTTTTCTGACCAGTCAAAATCCTAAAGTTGATGAGTCACTGGTAAGGGAAGAAAATATCCCGAGCCTCTTGGTTTCACCACTTTACAGTTCACTTTGGACAAACGTTTCATTTTAATGCCTGTGACCTCCTTAGCTTTTGCTTCAGAAATGCCCGGTGTTCACCACGTGTTTGGAGTTTCCACAGCCCTGGGCTGGGCATGATGGGGAGATGTGAATTGTGTTCAGAGGCATATATAATGCTTCAGTATTCTTGTTGGAAGAATCAGATTCAAGAATCAGAAGACACTTGAAAGCAATAAAGATAGGATGAGACATTCAACTATGAGATGTAGTTAGGGACAAGAGTTCATCAACTCCTTCCAGCAATGACAACAGTAATTTAACGTGTTGGTAACGTTACTCATGTCAAAGCATGTTTCACAGGTATTGAATTAAATCTCTGCACCCTCTTCTTAAGATATTATCATCATTCTCCTTGAATAGGTGTAGAAATGGAGCCTCTGAGAAAAGGAAATAAAATGTTTACTGAGCACATACTATATTCCAAACCCTGTGGTTGGAACCTTACAAATGGTATTTCATTTCATCTCCAGCAGAAGCGGGGAGGTTGCCACTGTGATTCTCGTTTTCATATGAAGTCATGATTCATCCGAGATTGCTGAACTGTGAAATGGGCCAAACAAGATTCAAACCACAGTTCTTGGACTCCCAGGCCAGTGCTCTTCCTGCTACGTAGCAGGTGCTCGCAGTGGTTACACTCACTCTCGTTTGCAAGCATTTCCTAGCCACACAATCACAAAAAACTTCAGATTTCTTCAGTGCTGCTGAAAGTTGATGAGGTGGGACATTCCACCTACGTCTTCTTTAGTGGCCCCTGGACTCTGAAAACTGAGTTGATGAAAGCAAGAAACCAGACAATCCGACTGAGAAATGACCAAGTGCTGAGGGACGATGAAGCCCTATGTGCAAAGGGCTGTGATTTGTTTTTGTTTGTTTTTACTTGAACTTAATATTTGGGCATAATTTCAGTTGCTTGAATAAGCACAGTACAGGAGAACCTCTGTCTACCCTTGATGCAGATTCATCTTTTGTCAACATTTTATTCCATTTGCAAAGTGTAGGTGGGACACATGTTTTTAATGTCAATTTTGCCCACGGACTCTGCATGTCTACCAGATTTGTTATTTCTCATTTGAAGTGTCCTCCAGCCCAGCTCTCTTACTCCTCCTTCCCCCCCATGTTCTCAACTTCAGTTTTGTGCTATTGCCCAGGATTTCCCACTCTCTCCCATCACAGGGGTGAGGCTGGCTCCGCCATGGGTCAGTGTGAACTCAGATCACTGGTCTACCACTTACTGGCCATTGTAACTTTCAGAGAGGCATTTTCCTCATTGAAAGCATGGGCCTGAGGTAGCACTTTCCAGAGTCTTTGTGAAGATTATGTGGAAGCATGTGAGAGAAAAAAGTTTAGCCAGAGTACGAACCACAGAGTCAATTCCCCTAGAAATGTAAACTCCCATTGCAAAGGACCGCTATTCATCCTGTAGCCATTTGAACAGCCCATAGCAAATGTTAAAATCTTGAAACACTTCCATAGCAGTCAGTAAATAGCTGCTTCCCCAGAATCCACCCCTCACCACCACAGCACCCCCACCTTCCTGTTCACCTGGCCACTGCCCTGGGGCCCCTGTTATATCCCCACAGACTAACAGGTACATGCCTCCAGCGCTTGGGTGCTGCTCTATGTGCAGCACTTCGATGGGTTGATGACTGTTGAAAAATGTTAATATCTCAGCAGAATATTAGCTTAAATGCCTATAAATGCTATCACCCCCATTTACAAATGACGAAGGAAGTTGAGGGTTGGTGGGAGTAACTTTGTTCAATGTCACACAACTGATTATGACTTAAACCTGAGACTATTTAATTTCCAAAACCTTGCCCAGTCCCCGAGGAACAGTCCCAGTCCCCAAGTACCTGTGACCTTGGGTAGGGGACTTCATCTCCTAGAGGGGGAACAGAGCGAAAATGATCCTTCTGGCTCCCCTACCTCTCCAGTCACGGAAAAAGTGCCGATCTACCAAAGTTTTCCTTGTCTTTTTGTTCACTGCAAATAATCAAGTTAAGTGGTCAGTCTTAGGCCGGAGATCAAACTCAGCTTGTTAATTATTCACAGAGTTGAAAATTCTGCTCTTCTCTTGAAACTGCTGAACCAGTTGGGACAAGCCAGAACTACAAAGCTGGTAAAACTGACTTTTTGAAAATAACTCGTTGAGTCAGAACATAGGAATATTTTTAGAGAAGGAATGTGAGCCAGTGAAAGCAAAGACCCAATAAAAGGAGCATGGCCTTGGGAGCCAGAGAGACTCTATGATGAGCTATGGGCTGTTGGGCCAGTTATATATAAGTAATCTGCATTTCATCATTGGGAAAATGAGAGTAAGTACCTTGAAGACTTATCTAGAGTCAGATACAATGGGTGCACAGCACTGAGCTCAGTGCCTAGTACCGAGAGTAAGTCAAGATATTTACTAAGTTGGACTACATGGACCGAAAGAAACCAGAGTCATGGTGAATCAGCCTCCCAGAGGCTCACGGAGCCCCCCAGCAGGCAAGGAGTTCATGCTTACTTATTGGTTCATAGAGGGCAAGGAGGCTATCTACCCACCAGAATGGCAGTCTTTAAGCTGATGTACTCGTGTATCCTGGCTGAAGAACAGCCCTGGCTGGCAGGTGAAGAAAGTGCTCAGCTACCATTTGGTCTACTCTTCATTATGTGAGAAAGAGGGAAGGAGGAGAGCTAATAACTTGGGGTTGGTTTGTTTCCAGTGGTACCCAAAGGGTAAAGGGAAAGCTGAAGACCTTCTCCCTTCTACTCCCCAGAAATAACAGTTAATAGCAGATTCTTTTACCTTTTTCCAGATATTAACCAATTAGCCTTCCTTCCTTCCATACAAATGGAATCGTAATATAATAATGGCTAATATTTATCATGTGCTTGCTATGTGCCTGGGAAGATTTTTAGTATCTTGTCTGGACTGTATGCCATGTAACCCTCTGGATAATAGGTACTGCTTTTATTTTCATAGTTTAGATGGGGAAACTGAGGCCCAGAGCAGTTAAATCACTTACCTAAAGTCACACAACAGATAGGGACAGGAAAAGAACCCAGTAGGTCAACATAAATCTCTCTTAGTCTGTTTTAAGCCTGAATAGTATCTCTTTATGGGAATGAGTCATAGTTTATGTAGCTCATTGTTGGGTATTGAAGTTGTCCACGTCTGTTCTAACAATCACAGCTACATCAACCATCTTTGTATATTTATCTTTGAAGTTTGAACTTTTATTTGATGTCTGCTTTGTGCCAGGCACTTTGGAACACTCTTAACATGTATTTGTCATTTAGTGCTCAGACGTACTCCATGGCATTAGGAATTGTCCCCTGTGCAGGTAAGGATATTGAGACTCCGAGCAGTTAAGTAACTTTCCCAAGGTCCCAGAGTTCATGAATGGCAGAAGGGGGAATTGAACTTAGGATCTCGGAGTCCAGGGACTGTAACATCATGGATGCTATGTAACACACATGGCTGTGTGTGAAAATGCCCATGAGGAAGTTACATATTTACTAGAATCTTCTCCTTTTAGTACCATTATCCTTTTATACTTTTTCTTGCATTATAATTTCACTGGACTCCATTTTCATACCATAAAGCAGAGGTAGTAGTACCTACGGCTATGGACTGAATTGTGTTCCCCAAAATTCATATGTTGAAGACCTACCCCGCAATGTGATGCTATCTGGAGGGTGGGCCTTTAAGAGGTAATTAGGTTTAGATGAGGTCATGAGGGTAAAGCCTCCATGATGGGATTAGTGTCCTCATAAGAAGAGACACCAGAGGAGTGCATGGGTGGCTCAGTTGGTTAAGGGTCTGCCTTCAGCTCAGGTCATGATCTTGGGGTCCTGGGATTGAGCCCAGGGTTGGGCTCCCCACTGAGCGGGGAGTCTCTTCTCCTTCTGCCCCCCCCGCCCCCGTTCGTGCTCTCTCTCTAGCTTGCTCTCTCTCAAATAAATAAAAATTTAAAAAAAGAAGAAGAAGAAGAAGAAAAGGAGACACCAGAGAGCTTGCTCTCCTCTCTCCACCATGTGATCACACAGCAAGAAGGTGGATGTCTGGAAGCCAAGAGGAGGGTCCTCACCAGGACCTGACCATACTGGCACCCTGATCTTGGACTTCTAGCTTCCAGAACTGTGAGAAATAAGTTTCCGTTGCTTAAACCACTCAGTCTGCGGTATTTTGATACGATAGCCCAAGCAGACTAATCACCTAACTTATAAAATTGTTTTAAAATTAACACAAACAAGGAAAAACATCTAGACTAATTATAACATGAGTTATGGAGTTATCATATGCCAGGTGTTGTTCTAAGAGCTTCGCATGCGCATTAGTATCCTAGGGCTGCCATAACAAAATACCACACGCTGGGTGGCTTAAAACAATAGAAATCTATTCTTCCACCATTTTGAAGGCTAGAAGGTCTAAAGTCAAGATCTTCACAGGGCCAGACTCTCTTAAAAGTCTCTGAGGGATGTTCTTCCTTGCCTTTTCCCAGACATTCCTTGGCTTGTGGTAGCATAATTCTGATCTCCACCTCTGTCATGACATGGCATTCTCCCCCTGTGTCGCTGTCACCACTTAGTTATATTCTTTTAAGGATGCCGGTCATATTAGAGGAAGGGCCTACCTTACTGTAGTTGGAACTCATCTTAACTAATTATATTTACAATGACTCTATTTCCAAATAAAGTCCCATTCTGAGATACTAAGGGTTAAGATTCCAGCATATCTTTTTTGGAGAGAACAAGTCAACCTATCACAATACATATTCTCTCATTCAATCTCCACAGCAACCCAAAGAAGCAGGTATTAATATCATTCCCATTTTATAGATGAGGACAACAAGGTTTGGCTCAGAAAATTCACACAGCTTGTCCAAGGTCACATAGTGATTAAGCAAGTGTATGCTCTGTTGCTTCTGGGCTAGTAGAGCTTGGGGGCAGAATAGATACTCAGAAAAAAAATGTGGGTTTCTTTTATTTTGAAATGACTCATAAATAGCAAACACCTGTAGACTAATACCCCTTATGGACATAAATGCAAAAATCCTTAACAAAATATAAGCACATCAAATCCCGGCATACATAAATAGGATAATACATCATGACCAAGTGGAATTGAATTTTTTATGGTAACTGATTTAAAGTCTTTGTCTAGTGAGTCCAGTGTCCGGGCTTTCTCAGGGACAGTTTCTGTAAACGTTGTTTTTTTTTGTTTTGTTTTGTTTTGTTTGTATGAACACTTTCCTATTTCATTGCATGGCTTGTATTTTTTTTGCTATTGTTACTGAAAATGGGACATTTTAAATAGTATGATGCGTCAACTCTGAAAATCAGATTCTCTCTCTTCTCCAGGCTTTGTTATTATTGCTGTTCTTTGCTAGTTTAGTGACTTTCTTGGACTATTTCTGTAAAATCTGTATTCTTTGTCATGTGTGGCTATGAAGTTTCTATTCATTAGCTTAGCGGTTAGCTAATGGCCAAACAAGAGATTTCCATAAAACTATTTGAACTAAGAATCTTCCAGCCTTTTTAAGGACTCTCTCTCTCTCTCTGTGTGTGTGTGTGTGTGTGTGTGTGTGTGTGTGTGTGTGTAGAGTTATGTTTTCAGTGCTCTGGCAGGCAGTTTACAACTCTAAATTGTACTTAACTCCTCGCTCATAACATAACCAGAGATGAGAGAGTAGGACATTCTCAGGGCTTTTTGGGGTATACTCATAGTCCTAAAAATGCACATGGGCTTCTAGATTCCTAGGAATATCCTGGAGCTTTTCAAAGATACCTATGGATATCTCATTATCCAGCTTTTCTTTTTAATATTTTTGGTTTGCCACTTGTTAGCTCCAACTGTTACTACACCTCCGGGCAGCTGTGATGTTAAACAATTGCCACTGATTGTATTTGACAAATACTCTGTGGATGGGGCTTCTCCCAAAAAACAAGCTCTGATTAGATCAAATAAAGACATCCTTAAAAGTGAGCTTTTTTCATGGACTGCCAGACAGATCACATGCTGACAATTTCTAGGAATGGGACTTCCTGGAAGCTCCAAACCCATTTTGCTTTCTTAGTAGCTGCTAAGCTGCTCTTTTTCACAGCTGCTGTAGCTGTGAGGCTGTTGGCTTTCAGTGCTATTGAAGCGCTGGGGAGAGGGTGATGGGCATAAGTCCATTTAAAATGCCATAAAGCTCACTATCCTTGCCAAGATTCAGCCATTTTTCCTGAATAAATGCTGGTTGGATTGCTACAAGCCACTGGTGATTTTTCAGAGTTATGAAACAGTTAATTTTGACAGTTTTCACTAGTGTTCTCATTGCTTTTATAGAGAAATGGGTTTGAGAGGTCCTCAATCAACTATTTCAGAACAACCAATTGTGTATCCATTTTCTATAGTTATGTAGCAGATTAGCACACACTTAGAGGCTAAACCCACACCTATTTATTATGTCATAGTTTTTGTAAGTCAGAAGTCATGGCACAGAGTAACTGGATTTTCTGTTCGGGGTCTTACAAGACTTGGACTGAATTCTCTTTTGGAGCCAGACTCTTCTTTCACTGTCATTTAGGTTGTTGGTAGAATTTAAATTTTGGTTATAGGACTGAAGTCTGTTTTCATGGTGGCAGGCTGTCCATCTCAACTTCTCAAGGCCATCCCTAGGTCGTAACCATGACCTGGAAACTTATTTTCTTCAAAGCCAGGAGGAAAAGTCTCTCTCCAGTCTGTTAAGAAAGAGACTGAAGTTACATCATCTAATCATGGGAGTGACTAGCCTATCACATTCACAGGACATACTCACACTCAGGGACCAGAGAGTTTATAAGGTATATACCAGGGGGTAGGATTCTTGGGGACTGTCTTAGAATTTTGCCTACCATAGGCTTAATTGTAAGTTTTTGTATAGCACTTTCATATAAATTAACCTAATGTCGTTGTCACAACAGCTCTTTGAGATAGGCAAGGAAAGTGTTCCAAAACTCATTTCAGAGATGTGAACTAAAAGGCTCAGTGAGATTAAATGACTTTCTCATGAGCACACAGGTAATGAGAGGCAAATTAAGTCCTCTGAATCCAGTAGAACACTCTCTGTCTTAATGCACACCTGTCTGCCAAGTTAAAGGGCAGTCCTTTCTGGGTTGTGTTTGTTACCTGGCTGTGAAGATGTTAGTACTTGAGGCCTCTTTAAGGAACTTTGTCTTTGAAACAGTCTCCCCTGGGCTCCTGCATCTCCGGCATGTGTATTTGGGGAGAATACCTGAGCATGGAAAATAGTATTAACCAGGAGTTTTGATAAAATGGAGTTTTCAGGGGTGAATTGCAATTTAAATAGCTGAAAAATTCCATTTACTTCCAGCAATGTATTCTGAATGCTCCCTCTGGTCCAGCTCAAAAGGAGCAGACAGTCATCTCCCGCAGAAAGTAATGGAATTTTTATTTTTGTCTTAGAAGTGCCTTGAAATCAGCAATCTCAAGACTGGCAATGGGCCTTCTGTGAAGACATCATCAGAAAGAATAGTAGAAGGTTCTGAAGGTAGTCAGCCATGGATCAAACTCATTCTCAATTCAATTGAATGGTTTTGCAAATGGTAGAAGAAATTAACCATTTAAGACCAGCTTTCCCACCTTCCCATACTTAATCTCCTTATCCAGTGTGTCCAATCAAACCTTTAGTTCCAATTCAAACCTTTTAATTATTCTGTGTCTTTCCATTGTAATGCAAATGGTACCTGTGGCCTTCATTAATCAATCCTTCAATTGTTTGAGGACAGCAGAGCTGGGATGTTGGTTCCCTTTCCAGATTCCCTTTACTTGGTCCCCACACAAATTCAGTTCTCACCTTTCCACAAAGGCCATCCCCACTGCCTCAAAGTGGCAGTGACTAACTAACGGGTGTATTTCATGCTCCAGACCTCCCTATGCAATCAGGCTGAAGGGAGATCCTGCTGAGACCACATCCTTGCTTAGCCTCCTCCCCTGCCCATCCTGCTTCCTGCATTCCCTCTCTTTTGAGGGCCCTCCCCAGTCATTGAACCTGCCTTCACCCAAATCACTGTCTTGGGAGCTGCTTCGATGTCACTGACCTAAGACAGATAGTAACAAAGTACTGCTGTGCCCTTCCTCTAAGTTCAAAATAATATCATATCCAGGAATTAAAGGCCTTGCTAAAGAAATATTGGATAGTCCCACTTGTGCTCACTAATGTGGAGGTCAATTACCTCCCAATCTCAGTTTTCTGGAATGAAGCTACGGATATAGAAAAGGCCTTTGAGTAACCGATCTAGATATTGTGAAATAAAAGGTGATCTGTACCTTCGTCGTTAAAAAGAAAGTGCAGTTTTGGTGCCTGACAGATGCACAAGGCAGAGTAAGCCTTGACCTCTCCAGATCTGTCTGGAATGCAGGGCTCAGCCCACACACCTCTCAGTGTTGCTGGAAAGACAAATAGAACAATATATTAAATGAGTTAGCGTATATCTCAGGGCTTCGAAAATCCAGAGGTTTTATCCTTAAGGTCTTTGTGTGACAGGAAGCATGCTATTTTAGTCTGGTTGCAGGCCAATTTCTATTTCAAAGCTGAGCCTGAGAGCAAGCAGATCCTTTTTCTTACAAAAACAAAAATTCACCAGCTCCAAGAGAAACAAAAATGAACTTTGATGTTTCCAACCACACTGAGTCCCATTTGGAGAGGAAGGGGATGGATCACTAAACTGGGGGAGAACACGAGGGCCCGCTGTGCAGGTGTGGTGAGGTGGGCACAGGCGATAAGATGGGGCGGGCATTGTCTTGGGCTCCTGTCAGTCTGCTGAGCCCAAGGAGCTGGGTCAGCCTCATTTCAACAGAGGAGAGGTGGCCAGCGTGGGAGGTGGCCTATATCAGCATTGGTTACATGTGGGGGGGGGGGTGTGAGAGCTCTGTGGAAGTATGTCTTATTCTTAATTTTATGCAAGTTTGAAATATTTAAAAATAAAATGTAAAAGAAAAGTAAAGGTAACAATGGACTAAATGAGAATGATTAAACCCCCACTGTGAAATGAACTAAATATGGTATAATTCACATTACCCTTAACTCAAATTAGTGCATACCCACTGTATGATTGTGTGAGTCAATTTATATACATATATGTATATATCTCTCTGTATTTTTCACATAACACATATAATCACACACGATTTTGACTGAATCTTCTTACCTGGCATCTGCCCAGGTCAGTAAATGAGCAAATGCTTGAATCCTGTGCCTCCTTTGCAGTTGCCTGCTTCTCCAAGGTTCCAGGATAGCCCTGTAGCCTGCGTTCTCTGACAGGTGCAAGAAAAGCTGTGAACTTGTAGTTTGTCCAGCTGTTTTGGTTGTTGTTGTAATCGTGAGAGTGATGTTCTTTTCAGTTCTGTACATCTCTGAGCTGAAACCAGAAGTCTTTGCGTTGAAATTGTGAATCTAAAAATGTGCCTGGTTTAGAAAGCATTCCTTGTATGTTTAAAACCATTAACGTTGTTTAATTTCCTTTTCTCGGTTACTAGAGAAGTTGAACATCTGTTGTACTCTTCATCAGTCATTCCTAGCCCCTCCCTGCCCCAGAGCCAGTGTGGTCCTAGATCCGCTCTCGGGAGTCCTGGGGGGGGAAGGTGCTGGGGGTGCTGGACAGGAAGGAAGCTGTGGTAGGGTGATTTTGGGAGGTAAGAGAATTGAGATAGGTGGTCCCTAATTCCAATTACCAGCTCTTTCCTTAGGGTTTGCTCCTCTCTGGGGCTCAAATCTCCTTGCAACATTCCCCTTTATTCCTCCATGACCTGTCCTCCCCAGGGTAATTCATTTTAACTAGTTCTCCTTTCTCACTCAACCCACCCACAGAGACTCAAGCCAGAAGACAAGAACTTCAAAACTGGAGTCTGGCCCTCTTTTGGAGAAAGCAGCATCTCAGGCAGAGGGAAGGAGGTGGTTTCCAGCAGGGTCCCAGGGAGAAGACATCGCCTTCAGGTTAGTCTCATTCAAAGAGAGTTTAATCAAGAGACTACCGAGGTCCTTTGCGGGTATAAGGAAACCCTGAAGGAAGAAGCAGTACCAGGGCTGATAAGAACAAGGTTCCTTTATCACCCCCCAGGTCCAAGGGAAAGAGGGACAGAGTGGTATACGGAACAGAAACAGAGAGGGCCCGAGAAAGCTGCCTGACTTAAGCAAGACTCAAGGAGGAAGGAGTTCCCCTGAGAATAAGCACCCCACCTGACTCTCCTCCCTCTTCTGCTGGTATTTAGAATTGGCCAAAGTCTATGAGAAACCAAGTGGCAAAGGGACCCATTAATGGATTCATTCACGTCAGCCTCCTGGGGCACAGAGAAGGATGGAGAGTGGATCGGGGGTGGGTGGTCAATAGAATATGTCTGGCACAAAGACCATAGGGACCACGTCTCGTTGAGTGTTCATAGGACAATCTAAGACTCCTTGAATTAAATGCCAAATGCTGTATAATGATAATTATTTTGCTCTGATAATTCAGTCACTACTTTGAGTCACCCTATAAGGAGTTTATTAACTCCCCACAAACCAAGGCAGAGAATGATTAATTATTTCCTCCAAGTCACGTAGGTAGACAGACGAGTCAGAAAAGTTTCTAAGACTCCAAAGTCCTTGCTTACCACACCTACACTCTATGAATTTATTCTGCACTCTCCTGGGGCACTCCCTCAGAGCCAGACTCTTCTCCCTCAGCCTCCTGAGGAACCTTTCTGACCTGGTTCCTTGCCTTCCATTCCTCTCCCAAAATGGACTGAGTTGTGCACTGATCACAGCATGAAGAAATGGATTTGAGTCCAGGCCCTAACAGGCAGGACCAGGCCAGGGGGAATGCCTGCAGGGGAGCAGGGCGTGTGGTGGACAGACAGAGCCAGGGAACCCTGACCAGGGAACTGGCAGAAAGGGACACAGAGAGCAGATGCAGACTTTCGTCTGTAGCCTGGAGGTCAGCCCCAGAAGAAAATAGGTAAGGAATGTAAAGATTGTAAGTGATGGGGCGCCTGGGTGGCACAGCGGTTAAGCGTCTGCCTTTGGCTCAGGGCGTGATCCCGGCATTGTGGGATCAAGCCCCACATCAGGCTTCCTCCGCTATGAGCCTGCTTCTTCCTCTCCTACTCCCCCTGCTTGTGTTCCCTCTCTCACTGGCTGTCTCTATCTCTGTCGAATAAATAAATAAAATCTTTAAAAAAAAAAAAAAAGATTGTAAGTGAGGTTGGCACAGCTCCTTAAGAAATGGGTGAAAGATGAGAGTGACATTGCTTGAGCAGCCAATGTTTGCACAGTGCTTTAGGGGTTAAGGCAAATTCCCAAATATTCCAGTAAATAGTTGCCTAGGCTGTGGGCTTCCTGAGGATGATGGCTCCTCATTGTGGTATCCCTACAACCTGCTACAGCCCAGCATGGCGTCCAGGACATTGTAGCCACTATCTGCAAATCCATCTGCTAAATGAGTCATTGGAAACAGAGTAAATAACGAACCCCTGAGGGGTTTGGGAGCCAATAACATCAGGAACATAATTCGGGTGCTGTTGATTTTTGAGTGAAGTGGGAGTCCTTGGGGAGGCCGTCTAGTCTTCGGGAGCCTTAGTGTGCTCCTATATGAAATGACAACCCAAAATTCCTACATTTGCAGGTTTGCTGGGAAGTTGTACACACACACACACACACACACACACACACACTCACACATACCCTCAAAACCACTCTTGCATCTAGCAAGGTCACCATGATAATGAGGGAGCAGCTTCCCTTGGGGTTCCTCTATCGTTTTGCTACCTCCATTATTTGAACAAATGTGTTTCTAGATAGTTCCATCTAAACAACAAATAGGTCTTAAGCTTCCCAGTTGAGAAAAAAAGCAGAAGGGAAAGCTGTGCAGATAGCAAGGTGACCTCTGTTATTAAATCAACACAATAGTACAGCCTCCTCAACCCACTTATAACTGTTATGAAGCGAGATTTAAAAGCCACCCCCCTCATCCTCCCTGAGGTGAAAGAGCTCGTGGCAAGGGCTTGCTGAGCCTTCCTAAGCCAGGGTAACATTGGGCCATGAGATGGGCGCTTAAATGGTTCATCTCTGGGTTAGTGTGATTTTTTTGTCTTCTTTATCTTTTTTTTTCCTTTTCTTTTTCCAGTCCACTTTTCTCAGTCTGTAAAAGTGAGACTCTTTTTGCCTTCATGGTTCTCATCGTGAGAGTTCCATACCTTTGCTCTCGTTTCCATACCTCCCACCCCTCGTCCCGCCAAAGGCTAAGTTATGTTTGGTGGTAAAATTGTTTAAGATGGCATTTTACAGAAAAGATGGCAGACTGACAGCCCCCCCCCCCGCCCCGGGCGCTCTGTATCAGGACCCTCACGGACACCCACCTGTGGTCTGACAAGGAGGCTGCAGGCAGGGGCTCTCCCTAACTTCTGATCACTGTATTTCTAATGTGTGCTCATCAGTCTCCTCTGAAGCCTGGGTGGTAAAGGAGGAGAGAGGGTGCAGGAATCATGGGCCATGAAATATAAGGCATCTAGCAGCTTCCATTAAGGAGTTAGCTAAACATTAAAAAAAAAAAAAAACTGTTTTCATAAAATTCATCAGCTAAGAAAGGTACTTGGTCCATGAGCATTATGACCATCCATATAATGTGAATCACAGTCATGAATCCAAGCTGGACTTCAAGCAAATTTACCCGAAAAGTGCAGCGCTCGTAAGCATTGCTTTCTGCTGCAAGGAAGAGCAGGAGAAGTCTCAGTCGAGTCCTTCCCATACAGCACCCTGCAGTAGCATTCACCCAACTGACCTTGTCCCCTCTCCTCCTGCCCTCCTTGGAAGAGACACCACTTTGGATTCCTTGATCCTCTTGTTCTTACTGATACTCGGAGGGTGCCTGACAAGGAGGTACTCCTTTACTTCCGTGAGGACAGGAATCTGAGCCCTGAGTTCACGGATCTGCAAAGGTCTATAGAGAGTGTTCATGAACCTTCTGATACTTCTACAGATTTTGTCTCTATGTCTTCTGTGGCCTTTTTCTGAGAAAAAATTCCAGATCTTTCAGGAGAGTCCCATGGCTATGCACATCCTCCAAAACATTGAGAACCACTGACCTGGAGGGTTAGCTGAAACATTCCGTAAACTTTGCACAGTATATTTTAGGTAAAAATCAGAGGCGGAGAAGAACTCCCTTTCTCCTTGGCTTATAGGAGTCTCACTCCTTACCCAGAGGTCACTGAAAGACCTGTGTGCAGAGGCAGTGAGCACAGCAAAGGAGTAGTGGTGGTTGAAGCTGTGTTGTCACCAAGACTCTGATACCAGCTGGCTTTCTGAACCTGTGTGGTCTCCACACTAACCATCAAGTGGTTAAAGAAGGATACTCCCCCTCCATCCCCTGCCACACAGAGACAGCCAGGAAGGGACGTGTTGATTACACAGAAGCTTCAATGGCTTTTGGGTATTCACACAAATGAGCTTTCACAAGCACACCCTCACTCAACATTTGCTGAGTGTGTGAAATCTCGGAGTGAATCATCATCTTCTTCTTCTTCTTGTTCTTCTCTCTCTTTTTTTTTTTTTAGAGAGAGAGAGTAGCGCAGAAGGAGAGGGAGAGAGAGAATCTCAAGCAGGTTGCATGCCCAGTGAGGAGCCCGAGCCCAACGAGGGGCTCAGTATCACAACCCTGAGATCATGACGTGAGCTGAAATCAAGAGTCAGACGCTTAACCAACTGGGCCACCCAGGCACCCCAGGGAGTGAGTCTCCTTAAAGTCTCAAGGTCTGTGTCCTACATGTGAATTTTGATAGGTTTCTTATTGCCTCAACCTCATTTTGTCATCCGTTCAATCCAGGCGAGTTTGTTCACCTAACCAGTCTTTAAAGGATGTAATAGTTAAATAGTAGAGTTGGTGAACCACAAAACAGGGGGTGGGGGGGAAGCCTAAAAGAACATAGAAACCTGGGTATTCTAGTCTTAATGGAAAGAATGTGATTGTTCTGCAAGGACAACCATGACCAAAAAGCAGGGCAGACTGTTTCCAGGGAGAAGAAACTAACAGGTAAGGTGGGATTTGTGGAAAGTGGGTTTGGAAACCAGAGTCCAAGTACTTTGTATGTTTCTCTAAGAATTTGAAGACAATGATGTGGCTCTGCTATGCAAGGGAGCCAACTGGTGGTACGGATTTGGACCAGATGTCAGTTCAGTGGTCACAGTGAAAGACTGTGTGGACCTTTTGTATTTCACTTTTAGCCTTCTGGATACCAACCTGGCCACTCAGGAGCCTGGGGTCCCCTAAAAACAGATCCCTGGACCGAAGCTTACTAGGGGCAACCACTCTTCTGCATTAACCCTTCAGAATGTGACTAGTTTGTGTGTTATTAACTTGCACGCATAACATATACATTGAAATCTTTAATAATACTACTGTTATTCACAAGGATGTAGTATGCCAGGTTATTTCAGTTATTTTTCACCAATACTCTGCAAAATAATCATGATAGCTTTCTTGGAAATAGGTTGGACCTGGTCGATACAATCAGGAAATAGTTTTACTTTTCTCCCTATTGCCTTCAAACTCATTTGCCTCTTCCTTCCCCTGATGGCATATCAGGGATGGTCTATAGCTTCTTGGTCACTTGCAAGTATTAAAATGTCCAATCCAATATAAATCCAATATAAATCAAAATGTAATCTCATATCCAGTTTAGAGCGTCTTTCCCTCTGCCCAGCTCAGGCATGTCTGGATGCTCTGATACCAGTAAAGGCATGGGGCCTTTGATCTGCTCTTCAACAATCTTTGCTCCATTTCTTACCTGCCTCACCTAATAGCTGATGGATTTTCCAAGGTTAGGCTGGTGAGAAGGATGAGAGATGCTTTTCATGGTGGTGAACACTTTTCATGGTATTCTCTTAGCTATTGAATGTCCTACAAATGGTAGGATCCAGATGTTGGCTCATCCACGTGGCATCTTTCATCAGGGACACTGGCTTCACAATGCACTAGACTAACCTCTTGTGACTTCTCTCAGTTTCTGCACCTCATGGCACCCCAGTCTACTTGAGAAGATATGTGAAGCTGTCTGCTTTCCGTGGTATTCACCTGGCCCCAGGAAAACGCACACATACTTGTTTTGCCATCCTGGGCTGCTTTAACGAGCCCCATCCTCCATCTTCTCCAGGCAAGTGCTAGGTACTAGTCTCTTAGCAACTAATGACAGCAGAACATATTTGAAGATCGCCCAAGAGCTCCACGAGACTATACAGTTTGGGACTTGTCCCTGCATCTCCACATCCCACAAGCATCCAGTCTGCCTTCTTGCAACAAATCCTCTCCCCAAGATTGACTATCCTAGATGTCCTTATTTTGCTGTGGGTGAGTGGAGGCAACTTCATACCCAATACTACCAGGCTCTTTGGATGAATTCCTTCTCTCTGAGGCAGCTTCAGCCTTCCTGTAAGCAAGCTGTTGGGAATGTTGATTTGGATACAAACCAGACATTCTCCTGGATAGGGGTCTAGCTCCTCTCTTTAGAATGCATGGCTACTTAGCTTTTTTCCCAGCTTTGGGATCTCAGCCAAAGCTTAGTCCTATTGAACATTGGCCATTATCTTTTGCCCACAAGGAATTGAACTTCTAAGAGATTTGTTGCCAAATGCCAGAGGTTACTCAACTTATAAGAGCGGAAGTCAGATTTGGACCCTGATCTGTCCTTCTCCCTGCTCAGTCTTCCCCGTACTTCACAGCCTTCTTCTTAACCAAAATTGCCTAGGACCAGGAGGAAGGGATTATACTTGGTCCCAATTTACAGATGAATAAACAAAGGCTCTAAAAGTTTAAGACTTGCCCAAGATCATGCTATGGACTAGTCAAGGTTCCAGCAGGAAACAGGTGGCTCATACAAAGGAGGCCGCTTCAGAACAGTTTAATAAAGGATTATTTAAAAGGTGTGGGCAGCATTAGGAAGCCACAAGGGTAGTTCAGGGTTCCAGGGCTAGTTAGCAGCAGGACTGTTACCCATAGGACTAAAAGGAGGAGGGAAGGAGAGAACTGTCTTTAGGGCCACTTTGAGAGAGACCTCAGGTTGTAGGACACAACAGGTCCTAAGTCACAGCTCAGGAAGGATGTTGCCCTGCCTGCCTCTCCTCTCTGCTTCCAAGCTCCTCTGGGGGCCAAACCCATTCAGGAGCCAGAGGGTACTGGCACCTGTTGAAGTTGTCCCTACACATGGGTCTCCCAGAGCAAGGGGATTTAGGGTGGAGAATAGATCTGGCCCACTCCGCTAGTAATGGCAGAGCTGAGGTTTGAACCCATGTCTGCCTACCCCAAACCCTTTGCCACATTTAGTGGCCTCTGTGTTTATCTCATGATGTGCCTGTGACAATTTGCCCTGTAAATCCTCTCAGGGCAGGGATTTTGTCTTACTGTGTTTATAATTACTGCCATCCCACGATATCCACTAAGAGTTTGTTGACTGCATCAATGGGTGTAGGAGCAGGCTATAGATAAGCTTGAAACACAAGAGGACAGTATGAGCAGAGGGAGAGAAATGGTATTCATTGCAGGAACTCTGTGTATAGGTATTTAAATGAGATAATGTCTACAAAACTATGTATACATACAATTTCTTATTGCATATTTTGTAGACATTGTCTCATTTGAACTTCACATCAACTTTTGGATTATCACCCCTTGATGAATCACACAGGTTTATATGTGTAATGACAGTAGTTGATAGGCTATGAGCTCAGGCCACCTGGCTTATAAAACCAGTACCCTTTCAAGAACCTCTCCACTGAGTATAATATGGTGAGATAATAGCGTAACCATGGCTTGTTCTCAGTCTGTCTGTCTGTCTATCTCTCTTTTCCTTCTGCCATTGATTCATTGCAGAAATCAAGTTATCTGTCTTTTAGTATCTCCCACTTTCTGAATGTGTGTTCATTTCTGTATAGTTTCATCTAACCTCTTCTTCTTTCTCTTGCCCTTTTCCTATAAGTGAGCCCTTGAGGATTGATTTGATTCAGATTCAGATTTTTTTTTTTTTTTTGGCAAGAACACTAGTGGTGCTTAATGAATGTTTCATACTACGCACATCAGGATACACACAAAGCCTGACTACCCCAACTTTCCTGAGACCAAGATGAATTGGTGGATTGGGGTGATTTGCACAATTTTAATTGTCATTACTAATAACTGGTGTTATGAAGTGAAGTATCAGCAATGTAACAGGCCCCTTGCTTGACATCACATGTATGTTAACCTGTTGAGTCCACACAAAGACTTCATGAGAAAGGTATTCATTCTCATGTTTATTTTTTAATGGGAAAACTGAGGCTTAGAGGTGAAGTGGGTTACCTGAAGTCATACAACTAGTGAGTGACAGAGGCAGGATATGGATTCAGGTCTGATGGACTCTGGAGTCTATGTTCTGAACAACAAGGTGACATTATCTGTGGTTTTATTTCTTTTCAGTGCATTCTCACAGACCCACTCCTAGAGATTTTGATTCTTGTTCCTTTAATAGATTGTCTGTGTCACAGTAATTTAGACCTTTAGCTTTAGAGTTAGTGTTAGGAAAAGGGCCAAAGAGGAAGGCCACTTCAGTGACAACTAGACCACAGGAGAAGGAAGGAAAAGATAACAGGTTATGGAGCAAGGCGCTTAGAACAGGTGGCAGTAGGCAGCAAAGTTCAATAAATCAATCTATTGAGATCCTTTTAATTGTACTTTATAAAAATCACAATCCAAAGTAGCTTAAGGAAAAAGGATCATTGATTTAATCAGATCACCAAACTATGGAAAGGCCAGAGGTAGACTGACCTCAGGAATCACTGGACCTGAGTACCGGAATTCCATTGATTGTTCTCTTCATCTCTCAGCTCTGCTTCTTCATGCATGCTGGTTTCCTCGGGGGGGCTGGCTGTCTCCACCTGGCAGGAAACATGTCTACAAGCAGCTTATCCTTACAATTAATTCCATGACCAGAGAGGAAGGAGGAATTTCTCTTCTTAACCCAGTGGGAACAATCCCAGGGAAAGACTCTGATTGGCTGGGCTTGGACCAGTCAGTATGGCCAGGAAAGGGGAGCCCTCCCATTGGCTGACGTGGGTCACATGTCCCTTCTATGACCACAAGTAAGGCAGATCCATTACTATAAGAAAGGAAAGAATCACACAGATGATGACACTTCTGGGAGGATTGTGAGCTGGGGAGTTACCCCAGCCTCCATTTTCTTTTTTCTTTTTTACTGAGGTATAATTGACATATAACATTATATTAGTTTCAGGCGCATAACATGATGATTTGATATTTGTATATATTGTGAAATGGCCACCACAGTAAATCTAGTTGCCATCTGTCCCCATACAAAGTTTCACATTTTTTTTTTCTTGTGATGAGTCTGTCTTCCATATATTCTTTTTATGAACAAGTGACAACAGGTGATATTCAGAAGCAGGCTCTGGGTAGTTGAAAAGAACAAATGTAGGTGGTTGGAAATGGATGTTAATTAAATACTCACATATTCCATGTAATATTCCAAGTGCTACATGGTAGCTCATTTATTCTTCACAATAATACCATGAACTCAGCATTTTATTCTCATTTTTTAGAAGATTTATTTACTTATTTGAGAGAGAGAGAGCATGGGGGTGAGGAGCAGAGGAAGAGAAAAGCTCAAGCAGACTCTGCATGGAGCTCATCGTGGGGCCCAATGTCAAGAACCTGAGATCATGACCTGAGCCAAAACCAAGTCTGACTCTCAACTGACTCTGTTACCCAGGTGCCCCATTCTCATTTTTTTTTTTTTAAGGAATGAACAGAGGTTCACAGAAGTTAAGTGATTTGCCCAAGATCAATGTTTGTAAATACAAAGTCAAGACTTGAATCCAAATTTTTATGGCTCTAATGTGTATACTCTTTCCTTGGGATCAGATATCCTTCCATACTGGAGGGACTGAGGGAGGACAGAGGGATAATATCCAGCTACAGAAATTCTTCAGGTAAAACAGATGCGTATCACCAAAATGAGGCAGGGCCCAATTTATGTTATAGGTCCTCTGGCCAGAGCAGAATCAAAATCTTGGCTGATGCATTATGGAATACGAACTGTTTTTTTTTAACACATTAACCCAAATTGAGGGACGTTCTACAAAATATTTGATCCATATTCCTCAATGCTGTCAAGGTCATCAGAAACAAGGAAAGACTGTGATACTGTCACAGACCAATGGACACTAAAGAGACATGGCAACTGAGTACAATCCCAGATTGGGTCTCAGAACAGATAAAAAGATCATTCATGGAGAAATTGGTGAAATACAAATAAATGCTGGAGTTTCATTAAAAATGATGGACCAGCGTTGGTTTCTTAGCTTTCATAATATACCATGATAATGTCAGATATTAATGACGGTGGACGCTAGGTGAGGGGCATATGGGTACTCTCTGTACAATCTTTACAAGTGTTCTAAAAATTTAAGATTATTACAAAATTAAAAGTTTGTTAGAACAAAACTCTGTCTGTGTGTGTGTGTGTGTGTGTGTGTGTGTGTGTGTGTCTTTATTTTCCCTTGAGTAAAACCATGATCAGTTGCAGAGCCTGGGGCAACCTGCAGGTGGGGGAGCTCCTGACACAGGGTTTTATGGAGTAAATATTTGTGTCCCCCCCCAAATTCATATGTTAAAGATTTACTCCTCAATGTGATGGTATTTGGAGGTGGTGCCTTTGGGAAGTAATTAGGTTTAGATGAGGTCATGAGGATGAGGCCTCTGTGATGAGATTAGCATCCTTCTAACAAGAGGAGGGGAGCCAGAGCTCACTCACCCTCCAGGACGTGAAGACACTGAGAGAAAACAGTCATCTGCAAGCTAGGAAGAGACCTCTCACCAGAAACCAAATCCACCAGCCCCTTGATCTGGGACTTCACAGCCTCCAGAACTGTAAGGAATCAATGTTTGTTGTTTAAGCTACCTGGTCTGTGGTATGTTGTTATAGCAGCCCAGGCAGACCAAGACACAGAGGATGACACCCTTTGTTAACGGTGGCAAGCAAAAGAAATAATGCCTTAAAATGAAACAATGAGATACCACCTCGCACCAGTCAGAGTGGCTAAAATTAACAAGACAGAAATCAACAAATGTTGGCAAGGATGCAGAGAAAGGGGATCCCTCTTACCCTGCTTGTGGGAATGTAAGCTGGTACAGCCACTCTGGAAAATGGTATGGAGGTTCCTCAAGAAGTTAAAAATAAAGCTACCCTATGACCCAGCAATTGCTCTACTGGGTATTTACCCCAAAGATACAAATGTAGTGATCTGAAGGGACACCTGCACTCCAGTGTTCATAGCAGCAGTGTCCACAATAGCCAAACTGTGGAAGGAGCTGAGATGTCCATCAACAGATGAAGAGGTAAAGAAGATGTGGTTCATATATACAATGGGATATTACTCAGCCATCAGAAAGGATGAATACTTACCGTTTTCATTGACATGGATGGAACTAGAGGGTATTATGCTGAGCAAAATAAGTCAATCAGAGAAAGACAGTTATCATTTGGTTTCACTCATATGTGGAATATAAGAAACAGTGCAGAGTATCATAAGGGAAGGGAGGGAAAACTGAATGAGAAGTCATCAGAGAGGGAGAAAAATCATGACATTCTCAACTATAGGAAACAAACTGAGGGTTGCTGGAGGGGAGGTGGGTGGGAGAAAGGGGTCATTGGGTGACAGGCATTAAGGAGGGCACGTGATATGATGAGCACTGGATGTTATATGCAACTGATCATTTATTGAACACTACGTCTGAAACTAATGATGTGTTGTTTAATTGAATTTACATTAAAAAAATGAAATTGCAGTAATGTGAGGGAATTGGTAATGGCCAATGTTTACTTGAATCTCTACTCCCACCCAGGCAAATTTTTCTTCTCCAGATGCCCTGTTAACATGCTCTCAGTTCAGACGAAGATGTTGCTAAAGCTCACTTACTTCTGTGCCAAGTTTGAGTCACTAATCCAGGGCTATTCCCCAAACAGTGATGACACATGTGCAGCCCCTGAAGAATTGCCAGCTCCCCCTGAGCACTGGTCATCTCAGCTTCTGTCCATGGCTTCAGTAATTCTCTTGGTTTGCAATCAGCACAGGCCACAGAGAGACTTGCTAATTTCTAATGGTGCCTCATCTCAAATGTACTGCTTTGATGACTTACTAAAAATGAAGAATGTCCTCCCCATTACCATCTTTGCAGATGATAAAACTGCACAATCCACTGAGAATATTATGGATCCTCGCTCCTGCCAATGGTGTCTCATTTTTCACATGTTTTCCTTAACCAGCTAGAGGAGGGAAGTTAAAAAGAGAGTATGGTGTGGTGGACTTGACTCCATTCGAGAGAAGAGTTGAGATTCTGAGTGTGCACCCAGTTGACCCTTCTCTTTTTAGGGTAGGACAGAGGATTGTGCATAAAGTTCATAAATACACAGATTTCAGAGTTGAAAGTAGGGTGACAGACATTCCTAGTTTGTTCATGACTGAAGAGTTTCCAGGCATGCGAGACTTTCAGAGCGATTACTGGGGCATTCCCAGGCAAACTCGGATGGTTGATCATCCACGTGGAAGGGACCATAAAGCAATCTTCTCAGACAGAAGGCTCCAAAATACATTCTCTCCTCTGGGGGTTCTGACTAGATAAATATTCAAAGAGGTTCATACATGGCAAATGCGTTGTCAGGAAGCAATGGGTGTAATTGACAGAGATGGATTTGGGCTGGACGGCGGGGAAAGAGGAAGCTCATCTGGCAGACTCCTAGTCGGAGCACCTGGGTGCAAATACAAGTGCTCTTGCATAAGAGCTGAGAAAACTTGGGAGCATGATTTGTCAGTTCTACTTCGGTTTCTTCATCTGCAAAATGGGAATGGTATTTAGTACCTCCCTCATATGTTTGCCTTGAGACTAAAATTCAGGAACTCAGGTAAAGTCCTAATATTCTGCTTAGTATAGAGGATGTGCTAACTAAATACCACCTTTCATTATTGCTCTCGATACTGTTTGCAGTCTGGATTCTTACTCCTAGCTCTGCCAGTGACCAGCCACATGGCTCTGGTAACTGCAGCTTCCTTATCTGTAAATGGGGAAAATGACACCACCCTACCGAGGGGTCATGTGGGGTTAGTGAGATAAAGCAAGTGTGCAATCCATGTGTAGATTATGGAGGCTGCTTTCTCATTTCCTGAATTGTCCAGGCTCTCATTTTCTTGTCTCATATTTAGCTCCATTAGGGCAGTAGAAAAACGACAGGATTTCTAGACTCTCCTTTTTCTCCCTTTTTCCTTCTTCCTTCTTTCTTCCTTCTTCCTTCCCGCCCCCCTCCCATCTGCCCTTTCTCTGCCTTCTGTTTTGCCAGGACTCTTCTCATTCTTGATATTCTCCACCTCTCAACCCTTACAGTAGAGACTCCCCTGTGTTCTTCAAAGGTGATTTTCTCTTGTACCAGACCCATAGTTAGAGTACGTTTCCCAGGGTCCTTTGCAGTAAGGTGTCACTATGGGACAGAGTTTATCTATTGGTTTATGGGTACAAGTGGTGAATACCTGATGACTTGGCCCATAAAAACCTCCCACAGACAATCCTCTCTCTCTTCCCCGCACTGCTGACTCATTGTTGAAGTCCATGGACTGTTGATGGTGTTGAAGCCTCCATCAATCTATCTATGTGTGTGGGGCTGAATTAATTCTAACTCTAATATATACCTCTACCCCTTGCCATCATGATCATCTCTTGGGGCTTACATGAGTGAGAAATTTTGTCCATGAAAATTAAACTTCATGTTAGTGAGAAATTAATTTCCATTATATTTAGTCAATGGTATTTTGAGATATATCTGTTATAGTCACTGGCCGCCTATGAATTAATATAGCCAGAGAGGACTCCTTTTCCACTGTTTTTGATCTTGTGCTCCTCCAAGTCTCTCTCTCTCTCTCCCTCTTTCTCTCTCTCTGTTCCCCCCACTGGTCAATTTTATTAGGAAACGAATATCACAACAATATTAAAGTCACTGTTACATAGGAAAAAAAAAAGCCACAAAGGGCTAATTCCAATCTCTTAGGGGTTGGGGGGAACAACACTATTTCTTTGCTTTGGTGACACTTTAGGAGCTAACTGTAACCTCTCTGAGAGCAGGGACCACAGCACTTTTGCTCTCTTTGCATCTTTACTGCCTGGCACAGAACAGGTGCTCAATAAAACTGTGTTCAATGGATGTGTATGTATGGCCTGAGATCCTCTAGGGACCAGCTGGAAGAACCCTTCCCTTCTTCCCTTCTTTCTTTTTTTTTTTAAATCATTTTACTTTATTTTTTCATCATGGTAAGTGTACTCTTTAATCCCCATTTCCCATATCCCCCAACCTCCCCCCCCATCTCCTGTCCGGTAACCATCAGTTTGTTCTCTATAGTTAAGAGTCTCTTTCTTGGTTTGTATGTCTCTCTCCTTTTTCTGTTTTCCTTTGTTCAGTTGTTTTGTTTCTTAAATTTTACATATGAGTGAGATCATATGGTATTTGTCTTTCTCTGACTTATTTTGCTCAGGATTATACTCTCTAGATCCATCCATATTGTTCCAAATGAAAAGATTTCATTCTTTTTTATGGCTGAATAAAATTATTTAAATTATATACAATTCTATTATATATAAATACCATACCTTCTTTATTCATTCATCTATTGATAGATGCATGGCTGATTCCATACTTAAACTATTGTAAATAATGCTGCTATAAACATAGGGATGTATGTACGCCTTTGAATTAGTGTTTTCGGATTTTTTGAGTAAATACCCAGTACTGTGATTTCTGGATTGTAGGGTAGCTCTATTTTTTATTTTTTGAGGAACCTCCATACTGTTTTCCACAGTGGTCGCACCAATTTGTATTCCTACCAACAGGGCAAGAGGGTTCCCTTTTATCCACATCCTCACCAACACTTGTTGTTTCTTGTGTTTTTTATTTTAACCATTTGATAGGTATGAGGTGATAACTTGTAGTTTTTATTTGTGTTTCCCTGATGAGGAGTGACATTGAGCATCTTTTCATGTATCTGTTGGTCATCTATACGTGTTCTTTGGACAAATGTCTGTTTGTGTCTTCTGCCTATGTTATAATTGGATTATTTGGTTTTTTGGGTATTGAGTTGTATCAGTTCTTTATATATTTTGGATACTAACCCTTTATTGGATATATCATTTGCAAATATCTTCTCCCATTCAGTAGGGTTACCTTTTAATTTTGCTGTTTCCTTTGCTATAGAGAAACTTTTTAGTCCAATGTAGTTAGTACCAATAGTTTATTTTTGCTTTTATTTCCCTTGCCTTAGGAGACACATCTAGAAAAATGGTGCTATGGCTGATGTCAAAGAGATCACTGCCTGTGCTCTCTTTAAGGATTTTTATGGTTTCAGGTCTCACATTTAGGTCTTTTATCCATTTTGAGTTAATTTTTGTGCATGGTGAATAAAAGTGGTCCAGTTTCATACTTTTGCATATGGCTGTTCAGTTTTTCCAACACTATTTATTGAAAAGACTGTCTTTTTCCTGTTGTATATTCCTCCCTCCTTTGTCAAAGATTAATTGATCATATACTTGTGGGTTTATTTCTGGGTTTTCTCTTCCACTCCATTGATCTCTGTGTCTATTTTTATGCCACTACCGTACTGTTTTAATTACTACCTCATTGTAATATAACCTGAGATCTGGAATTGTGATGCCTCCAGTTTTGCTTTTCTTTTTCAAGATTGCTTTGACTTTCTGAGGTCTTTTGTGGTTCCATACAATTTTTACGATTGTTTGTCTTAGTTCTGTGAAAAATGCTGTTGGTATTTTGATAGGGACTGCATTAAATCTGTAGATTGCTTTGGGTAGTATGGATATTTTAACAATATTTTTCTTCTCCAAGTCTCTTTTCTTGACTATGATGAACAACATAGATCTCAGGCTGCTGTTTCCATGCTGGCACACTCACAAGAAATGTAGCGCTCAGCAAAGAAACCTTCAATTACAAAGAACCACCCCCTTAAAAGGAAGGATACTTTAAATAATATTTATTTTCTGTGACATACTGTCTTTCATTCAACATATAATCACAAAACAGTATGTTCTGTGTCCTTCTCTAGAAATTAGAGATAGAGCAAGGAAAGTCAACATCTGCCTTCATTACCTCTTGGTCTAGTGCTAAAATGGATGATACAATATCACTTGGAAGTCATAGAATTTTGTGGAAGTCAAAGCAGGGATATCGGATTCAAAATCTTCCTAAGGAAGGAACTGATTTGAATATTAAAGAATGAGTAAGAACCAAGCAAAGGGTGGAGGAAGGGTGTGCTCACATGAGAACTGTGAATAAGGCAGTGAGTTGGCATGACTTTCCCAGAAACTTCATTTTAGGTCAGGCTGGAATGAAAGGTATATATGACTGGGATATGGGTGATAAACCTGCAGATTCCAGCTGGGACTGGATCCTGAAGGACATCACATTGTTAATGTGCATTTGACACCATCTGTTCCTGTCCCCTCATTAATATACCATGTCATGCTTTCCCAGTCACCACAGCGAACATAATCCCTATTTCCCAACATGGCTGTCCCTGAGTGCTAAGTACAGTCCCTGAGGTAGGAAGAGACTTCAGTGCAAAGAGCGAGCTTTTCCTCAGTCACTCTGAAATGTCCCTGTCCTGGGTATTCCTAGCGTTGGCCTCACTCATATATGTGAATTTGTCACTTTCATGAAGAAAAATCATAAGGCTTGGAAGAACTTGACAATACATGAAAACTCTCCTTCTTTGTGTATAGGCCATGGGCCTTTTCATCTTCAACCACAGTATCATCACCATGTTGCATTTTGTCCTTTTTACTTATACAGCCCTTAACTACTCATAATGGCGTTTTAAAAAAAGATTTTATTTATTTATTTGACAGAGAGAGAGCAGAAGGATGGGTGGAGGAGGAGGGAGGGGAAAAAATCTCGAGCAGACTCTGTGCTGGGCGTGGAACCCAACGCGGGGCTCAATCCCAGGACCCTGTGACCTGAGCAGAAACCAAGAGTTAGACACTTCACCAACTGAGCCACCCAGGCATCCCTCTTCATAATGGCTTTAACTTAAATTTGACCTTCCCTACTCTCCTCTACAATTTGCAAAATGGATTCTGTGATCTCATCATGGAGGCCTGATGGAGGTCTGCAGAACTGAGATAATTCGTCTCCAATCATTTGTAAGTGGTCAGAGCCAGGACCAGAATTACAATTCAGTGGGTATTTTCTAGGCCTAGATCACCTTGAGACCGAGCATCACATCTCCTAAAATACTGTCACCTTACCAGTGCCTTAAATAGCCACTTAACCTATAGTTGAGGATTTAACTTAAAAAAAGATTCAGTACATGGGCTTTGAAATCAAAGAAAACCTGGATTCAGAACGTGGTTCTCGGTTTACTCGGGCGAGTCATCTAACCTATCAAAGCAGCAGCTTTTTAGGTGTCAGGGGGGCTGTTTGAGAGTCAGATGAGGCGTTTTGCATAGCGGCCAGCACACAGAACGACTCAGTTTATGCTATGGTCTCTTGGTCCCCTGGTCTCTATTTCCAGTCATTATTTGTTTTTATTATGCAAAAATATTAAATGTATTTGAGTGTAAGCAGAATTGCACAGTGAACCACCACATACCAAACACGCAGAGTCAACAATTCTCAGCTCATGGCCAACTTTATCTTGATCTCTGTCTTCTTTTCTCTGCTATTATTTTGAAGGAGATGTCAAACATCCTACCCTTTCATCTGTCAATTATGCAGCCTGTATCCCTGAAAGATAAGGGTTAAAAAAATAATAACCACAATACAGTGATCACTTTCCCCTGAAGAAAAACAAACCCAAAGAAAACCAAGAGATGTAGCAGGCAGAATAATGGCACCCCAGAGATGTTCCTGTCCTGATCCCTGAACCTGAAAATGGGTGACATGGCAAGGAGAATTAAGGTTGCATATGGATTTATGGCTGCTAAGTGGCTGACCTTAAAATAGGGCGATTATCCTGGATTATCCAGGTGGACCCAGGGAAACCCCAAAAGTCCTTAAAGTTCTTAAAGGGAAGAGGGAAGCAGGGAGGGGGAACCATAGAGATGGCCACACAGGAAGGACACAGCTAGTGCTGTTGGTCTTGGACATGGAGGCAGGGGACATGGAGGCAGGGGCCATGAGCCAGGGAACAGGGGTGACCTATAGAAGCTGGAAAAGGTAAGGAAACAGTTTCTCCCCTAGAGCCTCTAGAAAGAATGAAGCCCTGCCGATATATTTTGTTAGCCCAATGAGACCCATTTCAGATTCCAGAACTATAAAATAATACCTTTGTGTTGTGGTAAGCCCCTAAGTTTGTAGTAATTTGTTACAGCAGTGCTAGGAAACGAATACAACAATAATTGCTTAATATCATCAAATAGTCACTCAGTTTAGCTCCATATTTGAACTCATAGCTTAGAATTCTAGTCATTATACTTCTCTGTTTGGACAGTCTAAAATATTGCTCTTGGGATGCCTGGGTGGCTCAGTCAGTTAAGATTCTGCCTTTGGCTCAGGTCATGATCCCAGGGTCCTGGGATCGAGTCCTGCATCAGGCTCCTTGCTCAGCGGGGAGTCTGCTTCTCCCTCTGCCTGTCACTCCCCCCACTTGTGCACACGCGCTCTCTGTCTCGGACAAATAAATAAATAAAATCTTAAAAAAAATATTGCTCTCATAAAAATATTTCAGAAGGCTCTAAGTCTGTTTTTGACCAGCTAATTCCAATGAAGTGTGTTGCTTCTAAAATGAAAGATAATTCTTGATGAAGAATCTTTTACTCTAATTCATTGTTTTCATCCTTTTATTTTTTTATGTGCTCTTTCTGTAGATAGCACGGGCGTAGAAGCAGGGTCTGCTATGACTTATCTATTTGCCTAGCCCTTGGGAAGGTAGATATACTAAAACCCACTCTTTCTCCTTCAAGGCAGTGATCGCCAGGATAGCACAGAGATGAAGACCACAACTTCTGGGACCAGACTTTCTGGTTAATCTCAGTTCGGCCACCTGCCAGCCACATGATCTACAGCAAGTTAACTAACTTCTCTGACCCTCGGTTTCTTCATATATAAAATGGAATTGATGGTGGCACCAACCTCATGAATGGGGTTAAATGGTTAATTCATAAATGTAAAACCCACAGAACACTGCCTGAAACCTAGTAAGCATTCCATGACTTTTTTTTGGTTTATTATTATGTACCAAGAATGGATGCTCTTGAGTCAGACAGATCTTGCTCAAGCTCTGAATTCCTTACTTTCAATTCTACAAAATGAGATTTGGAATCAAAACCTACTATATTTAACAAAATAACTGAAATATTTAGTAAGGCTCATAGTACACAGTAAATAATAGATGTATGCAGCAATCATTTTTATTGTTCATGTAGTTGCTCACTTAAGATATTCCTGGCTCAGTGGTGTTGTATAAAATATTTATTGAACTCAGAGGAGAACAGTCAGGCAGTGCTCATGACCTCTTCTCTACTCCACCAGGCTAGGCATCCACTTTTGCTCCTATGCAATGGAAGGAGGAAACAAAAGAACAGGGCCAGGAAAGGGTTCAAAATTATGCTAAGCATCATAGTGTGGTATAGACACCCCCAAAGCTAACTCCCAATGAGGTACCCCTTGATAATCTCCTCCTCTGCCGTGTGGGCAGAACTTCGAATTAACAGAATATGGCAAAGGAGGGGAGTCCCTTGATTAGGTTATGTTATATGGCGGAGAGTCCCTCCTCTCTAAGGCCTAAGAACAGAAGCATTTTCTAGGAAACTTCTAAGTGAGCGGGGAAGTCGTTATTTGCTCTTACTATGTCATAATTTCTGGCACTACCTGACTCTTCAGTGAAGAACTTCCAGTACTTTTGCAGTCGGCTGGATTTGACTGATGGGGCTGATCAAGAAGGGGGCCAGAAGAGACCAATTTTTCTACCCAATTTCATCCCAAGTTTTGGCAAAGAATTTCTCCAGGGTGAGGATATCAGTCACAGAAGAGAGACCCCCCCCCTCCAACCTGTGGGGTTGTAGAGAAGATCCAAGTATTAAGTGAAGTGACGCCAACTCATACTCTCACCAATAGCAGAAATTAAGAAGCAGCCCCTCGCAGGGAGACTAGGCAGGGTGACTGAAGCACCTGCTTTCAAGGCTTAATTACCACCCTAAAAAGACAGAGAACCTGCTTGGGATACCAGGGAAATGGAAGCACCTCCTACGTCGTGGAGGTGCGTGTGGGTGCACACGCACACATACACACCCCTCCACGATCACAGAAGCTTGAATAAATAATCCAAGGTTTTGCAGTCAGAAAATCTTTTATTTTTAGCATACGTGTAACTCTGGTATTTTATCATTTACAAAAAGGATAAGGAACAGCTACAGTGAACTTCTGTTTGGGTCCCTAAAGATCTATAGAGACCCTGCTCAGTGAACACACCTATCAACACTTGGAGATGCTCCCCTTCCATGGCTCCCCAAGACGCTGCCCTGGTCTGGCAATGGCAAACGTGGGGATTAACATTCCACTCGTGCACTGCCCTCTGTTGTTGACCTCTATTTGGCTCCCCCTAGTCCCTAGAGATAACACACACCTGCTGACACTTTGATCAGGAGGAACCTTAAGAACACCCAGGTCATCTCCATCATTGACAGCAGAGGCAACTTGAGCCTCAGAGGAGTGAAGCCATGTGTTCAAGGCCACACAATCACCCCGGTGCAGGGACTGGACCAGCGGCCATGGCCGGGTCCTTTTTCCAGATTGCTGCACCTGGCACTTCCCTATTGCTATTCTCTGCATCTGCTGGAGGACAGAGATGGTAGATATGCAGGGAATGCAAAGTCATGCTAATGTTTGAATATTAAAATTTAATATTGTAATTTTAGCCTAAAATAAAGCCAAATTAAAAAGGTACATCTGCTGCAAAAAAAAAAATAAATAATGCATTTCTGGCCCCAATACACATGATTCTGAATAATTTACCTTGTGGATTTATTCCTGGTAGTAGGGCTGGCATAGGCCACATGGGGAGAGAGGCAGCAGGGCTTTGTGGGGCCTCATTCCTACTGGGCATTTTCCCCCTCTTCCCTATTCTGTTCCTCAAAGCCATGTAGTGGCCTCAAACTTCCTGTGTTCTTAGGGGTACCCCTTCTCCCATCAAAACTAACATTTCTTGTGTTCACTGGGTGACCAGCTGTATTGGTTTACTAGGGCAACTGTAACAAAGTATCACAGACCGAGTGGCTTAAAAAACAGAAATGTATTGCCTCATCTTCCGGAGACTGAAGTCCAAAGTCAAGGTCTTGGTGGGGTTGGTTCCTTCTGAGGGCTGTGAGGGAAGGCTCTGTTCCAGACCTCTCTCCTTGACTTGGTCATCTTCATGTCTCCATGGCATTCTCCCTGTATCTTCGCCTGGTCACCTGGTCTTCCCTCTGTACATGTCTGTGTCCAAATTTCCCCTTCTTAGACTAAGGACCACAGTCATATTGGATTAGAGCCCATCAGAATGACCTTGTTCTATCCTGATTACCTCTGTAAACACCCTATCTCCATATCATGTTACATTCTGAGGTACCGAGAGAGGTTAGGATTTCAACATACGCACTTGGGGCGGGGACACAGTTCAACCCCCAACACCAGCCACACTGGTAGACCACAGGCTGTGAGTTGGCCGGAAGTCAGGACTTGTTTCTCCTGGCTCTGGGTTCCTTTCTTGGTCTCACCATGGTCCGCCTGAGAGAACAGGGACAGGTCTCTGCATCTCTCTGAGCTTCTACTCCTGCATTTCAAAATGAGAGGAAGTCACACCTGCTTCTCAGAGCTGCGAGGACAAACAGGATAGCTTCTGTGAAAAGTCCTAGGACAACACCTGATACTTCAAAGCCTTTCAGTGGCTGTTTATGTTCCTACTTTTGTCCATGCCAAGAAAATACCCATAGATAAGGACTTATTCTGATCATGACTGAAGGAAACTAAGCAAAACACATGCACGGATCTGCCCTTGGGAGTTTTGTTCAAAGAGAATGTCATATATGAAAACAAACAAAACCAATATGCAAAATAAAGCGTGGTCCTGGGAAGGAGGATGGGACCACCCAGAACCCTCTTCATCTACCCAGTATTTACATATTCCCTGAGTGAGAACACTCAGGCATCATTTCTTACCTTGTTTCTTGAATTGTGTAGGGCAATGGTTCGGGTAGTTTTACTTTATATTTAAAAATAACAAAAGGAATCTATGTGCTGTTATGAAATGCAATGCAAAAGTTGGAAATATCATTTCATACTTTTTTCAGTAAAATCTGCTCATTTGTTTTTGGTAAAAAATAGAATCATAAGTGTCATTTGATAAAGCTTCACATTCCCCATATTAACAATGCACTTTCAACACCTATGTTTTTTTTTTTTTTTTAAGATTGTATTTATTTATTTGGCAGAGAGAGAGAGAGAGAGAGCACAAGCAGGGGGAGCAGGAGAGGGAGAAGATGAGGGACCTGATCGCAGGACCCTGGGATCATGACCTGAGCCGGAGGAAGACGCTTAACTGACTAAGCCACCCAGGCACCCCAAACACCTTTCTATGTTAATACATGTTCTCTGAATCATTTTCAATGGTTAAATAGCTTTTTGTTATATGTATGAATGATAATTTATGTAATTATTCATTTTTGATAGGCATATAACTTATAGCCAACTTTTGAATTATTCTGATAATTAATATTACTAGAAATTTATGTATAATTAATATTATCCAGTATTATTATTAGCAATCAATGCTTTGATGAGATCCTTAATCATTCTACATGCCCCTGCTCTTTCCACTGATATGATCATTAATCTTTGGATATATAGACCCAAACCAAATAGCTGGGATTGTGGGAAATGAAGGGGACATGCTATTCACAGAGCTCTAGTCACAATATTTTAGAAAATCCTATGCAAGGATTTGTAAATATATCTGGAGAGACTTATTGTGCTTGTGCCTCAAATGAATTAGTTACCAAACTGCTGCTGCTGAAAAAATTCTTTTAGCAGGACATTCGAGAATAATAGGGAGAGAGGATATAATAATTAGAATTCAGAATAAGGTAACGAGTGATAGAGAAATCTAGAGAAAGGTTTTTGATGGGAAAGAAAAATGGCTGAGGGAGCTTACGGAAAGTGGAATCTGAAAGGAAAGTAGACCTTCTCCATAATTTAGCATAAAGGGGGCTCCCATCCAGAAATTGGTGCAAAAAATCAAAGATCTCTCAAGTCAGGAGCCCCTTTATGAATGTTGGAGCTTTTGTCTTTATTGAACTTTGTGAGATAGGGCTGGGAGGATGTGGGTTCTTGGAGTTTCAGCTGATTTTGTTGCGCAAACATAAGCAAGTCAGTGACTTGTCACTGGGCTGAGTTTTCTAAATCTGTAAAATAAAGGACACTGGGTTAGAAAATGAATAAGGTGCCTTTCAGATTCTATTTTAAAAAATCCTCAGTCTTTTAAGATTTCACAGAGAGAAAACTAACAACTTAATGAATAAAAAGAGGGTAGGAAGTTAAAAGTGCAGGAGTCTGGGCTTCACCAAATGTTATTAAGTATCAGATACCACCTCGCGATGGCCCCATCACTCCCGCCCTCCCTTCTGGGTCCTGTCAATTTACTATTCAGATCAACTGACTAATTTTGTCTGAAAAGGGAATGGAAAATCTCCGTGTCATCGGATACACTTTCGGCTTTGATGGATGAGGCTTAAGTTCCAAAGAGAGTGTTAGGCAGGAAAATCCGGCTCTTTCAAACTAATTACTGCATATCTGATTTATTTCCCTCCTTAATGCTGTTTATTTTGTTTTTATTCGAAATATAAAATTGCTCCCTGAGTTGGGAGATTAATGGCTTTCTTCTCCTTTAGCAACAGATCATTTGTGGACCCAGATTGTAAATAGAAGGTTAGAATCCATGACTCATTGTTTTTTCTTTTTTCATACAGGGTGTCCCCTGAGATTAACTGTGGCTTTTTTTTTTCCAAGTTAGAAACATTAACATCTAATTATTTGTGGGCTGCTACACTGAAGATTGTTGTTTTTAGGAAAATGTAATGCTTCTTTTTGTGCCATGCTTCTGGATTTTGTATCTTGATAAACTAGAATTCCAAATAGCATTATTGAGCCGTGGCTTTGATTGATCACATTTTCGCTTGATTGATTCATCCATTCATTTAACAAATGTGTATTTATTGTACGCTGGCTCTGTGTAAGGAATGCGAATGTTCAGTGTCTTGGCTGTGGCATGCTCTGATACCGAGGCTGGAAGGAGTACAGAGGTAGTGAGCGGGTGGCTTCTCAGGTCGGCTTGTGTGCTTAGAGTTCACTCATTTGTTTATTACGTGCTTCCTCACTGATCCATCAGACATCTGTCACAGTCACAGATCCTGCTGGGGTTTTACACAAGTCTGGTGCATTTGGCATTCATTCATTCATTTATTCAGCAACAAAAACAAGAACAGAACACAATCCCCTACCAGGTGTCACTCTCCAACGAGACTGTGAGGTGTGGGTGCAGACAGGAAAACAGTTATGAAGGCCTTTGAATGACATGTTTGAGGAACTTTGACTTAATGTAGTATCTATTTTGTTTTGTTTTTTTGCCTGCCTTTATCTGTGCTTTCTGGTATACCCTAGCTATTGAACTTGAGACAAGTTACTCGATCCCTCTCTGCCTCAGTTTCTCACGTTAAGTGGGATATCCACCAACATGCAGTCAAGAGGCTGATGATGGGTATTAAGGAGGGCACGTATTGCATGGTGCACTGGGTGTTATATGCAAGTAATGAATCATGGAACTTTACATCAAAAACTAGGGATGTACTGTATGGTGACTAACATAATATAATAAAAAATATTATTTAAAAAAAAAAAGAAAAAAGAAAAAAGAATGCACTGCAGATATTTCCAGCAGTGAGGGAGTCAATGCAGGTCATTAGTTTGAGTCTTTGGGAAGAGATGGAAGAAAAAAGGGGAGGAAAGGATTCAAAGAGGTGAGGAGGTGCTTACCAGACTTTGCAAGAGCCCAGCCTGCGCGTGCTGTGTATCTGGTAGACCCGCCATTGCTGTCACCGCCATTGGGCAGGCCCTACAGCTGTGTAGACCAGAAGCTGCTCGCCCACCAAGACCGCTAGCACTGTGGGGAAGCACGCGTGGCCGCAGGGAGCAAACCAAACAAAGCAGACAAGCTTCTCCCTTCCTCCAGCTTTCCAGTCTCTCCCCAGTGCCTCCCACTGGCAGAGCCCAACCAGAGGGCTGCTGACCAGGGAGCCTGGGAACTGTCGTGTGCAGGCTTCCACACCCCTGGCAGTATCAAGGAGAACCCAAGAGGACAGGAGTGGAGCTGACACCGAACAGACAAATAACCAGACCGAATGGGGCAATGATGGAACCTACTTTGCATGGTTGCTGGGAGTTAATGAGTTAGAGCATGCAAGGCCCTTTAGAACAATTATCACTATTACCCAGTGACTTCAGGGAGTCAAGGAGGGCAAATAAGCAGTAGTAACAATATCAGATTTCCGTTTGAGAAAGCATGGGTGGGGGCCATGGAAAAGGAAGAGACTTACTGGGTCCTATGAAAGGCAGGGACCACTTAGGATATGGTTGGAATATCTATACAATAACAGGGATGGAAAAGGGGGAATTGATTATAGGGTTATTTAGGGAATAGAACTATCTAGACACAGTGATTGATAGGAGGTTATAGGAGGAGGACAGTTCCAAGATGCTTCTGAACTTTGGGTATGGGTTATTGTATGGAGTGGGGGTGATCTCATTAACTAGCATTACGTCATCAGGACAGGGTGGGGTTGGGGAGGAGGGTGGAGTGTGTCCTATTGACCATTGACTCCCTGCAGCTAGGATAGTACATCGTCGTTTTTGTATTATGTTCTTGATTATTATTTACTGAGTGAATGAACCAGTGAATACATTATTTAATTCCTTCCCTTTATTAAAGAAGAAATTGCAATATGGAGACAATAGTTCACTTTCCTGGAGTTCTATAGCTAGTAACTAGCAAAGCCACACATACGAGTTTTCTTATGTCCACAGCACTTTGCAGTGACCACCCAGACAGCATAACCCTTCCAGCACATGAAATCATTCCTCCCTGTGCCAACTGTGGTGCTAGAATAATTAGAGACCAGATTCTTATTTTTAAGAGAGAAATTAGGATAGGGAGTCACTGAAGCAGGGTATATCCATACAAAGAACCACGACGGCTGCTAACATTTGGACACTTTTCAGAAAAGAAATGGAAATCAGTTCCTTTATTAAACAAGCATGTGAAATCCACCCAGACGGTCTCTGTACCAGGAGCTGGGATGTACCTTCAAATAAGGTGCACCGCTTCTCTCAAGGACCTTGCTACAAGGGATGGAATCTGGAAAGTTATGTTTCAGGAGCTTTTCTGCATTTGAAAAGGGAGAGCACTGGAAGAAGGTATGGAAATTTCCCCTGCAGCACCATACCCATCTCACAGTAGATGATTCCCCTTCTGGGATTTCTTGCAAATAGCACAGACCAGAGTCAGAGTACCCACGAGGCCAACCTGGGCACCAAGACCTCTCTACTACACCTCCCAATGAAGACCTGTGAATGAACCATATCTGTGTAAACTAGGGTATTTGCTAGAAGTGTAGGTTCTTGGGCTCCAACCAGACCTCCTGAATCAGAATCTTGTGGGGTAGGAGCTTCTGGCAAAAGTTCATGCCTGAGAAATGCTTCCTCTGGCCTCAAGCCAGGACCCTCCCCTGTTCATCTGTCACTGACTTGATCCTTCCCTAAAAGGTAAAAGGAATGTCTACTTCCTTCAATCCCTTCTCCTTCACCAGAGCTCCTCCCCATGTATTATACATGCGTCTACATCTGTGTGTCTTCCCACGAGCCTCTCTTTGCTCTGTGATGACAAAGTCACTAATTTCAATCCCCCAACCCCCACGGTGCATGGGACTATGTTCACATTCCCAAATGTGCTTTGCTTCCTCTTGATGGTAAACACCAGCACAGCTAGTCCTCACTCGACCAGCCCCTCCATTTTTTTGTTTTGTTGTCTCTTAATCAACTTCCCAAACAGCTCAAACATGTTCTCCTCCAGGAACCCACTCTGCTCCGCTCAGATTGCCCCCGGTTCTTGGTGCTCCCCTTACCGGAGTCATTCTTTTTATTATTGTAGCTTTCTCTCTGTTTATCTGCTACTTCTGTCTCTCATGTTTGACCGTGCACTTCTGTGAAGGGAGAGAACTGGATCAGATTCTTGGTACCCCAGATTCTGGTCTGTAAAGTTAGTCTCCACTGAGTTAAAGGGCAGCAGAGTTGACCAGCTAACTACACATCCTGTCCTCTGGTGCATGAGCTCTACCCTGGGTTCTAGGGACAGAGAAGGATAAACTTTTACCTAAAGACCATGGTACCCGCTTAAGAACACCTGTCACTTCTGGGCAGTGTCCTAGGGCAGGGTGAGCCTTGTATCTTTGTACCCTCAGGTGGTTATTCCTGTTTGAAGAAGGTCTTCAGGATGGAAGGTAAGTCCCCACCAGGACTCAATGCCCTCTGTGCATTCTGAGTGACTTGACCCTAGGAAGTGGTGAAACAGTTTTTCCCTTCCCCCAGTCATTATGGAGGACAAAGCTTCTCCACCCTTGTATCTCAGAAACAGAAGCTTGTCTCCAACACACCCAGTCATTTGTTTTCCAGGATTTGGAGCAGAATTAATTAGCTTGGAAAAGCATGGGGAGAATGCTAAGTATTATTAATGACACAATTAGCAGTTCCTTCCTACAGGGGATGGGTGGTTCCAGGCTTCCTTGGACAGCTCTTAAAGATGGACCCTGTTCTCCCCATGTCCACTCAAACAAACTATGCTTAGCACCCTGGGACTCTGCTCCCAGCCACTCCCTGGCAGGGTTGTGACCAGGAACTCACTTGTGCCAGGATGGGTTTGGGTTTCAGGCTGCTGCTTGCTCTGTGGCACAGGAAGTGGATGGACGGAGGCATCTATTCTCAGCAAGGGAGGGAAAACTTAAGGGCTGCAGAGGTGAGTCAGCACATGCTGCGTCCCAGGAGCTATGCTTGGTGCTTTATACACTTAATATCATCTTCAGCACAGCCCCTCAGATAGACACACTGCTATCTCCATTGTATAGACCCAGAAACGGAGGCTTACAAAGTATATATGCATTGTCCAAGGATACTTCTCTAGTAATGACCAGAGACAGGATTTATACCTATTTTGGTTTGGCTTTGAAATGACTAGTGTTCAACCGATGGGTAACTTTGATATAGATTCTCTATAAGGACTTAATGCTCTGTTACAGGTCCTATGCATGACATATTGTCCCTATCCCCTGTCCCAAGCCCCAGCCCCTCTGTCATCTTCTCTGGGTTTAGTACTTGGCTTCACCATGGATCTAACAGCCATGCCTATCCCATTGAGTTTCTTTCTCCTGTTTGTCCACTGGTATTGCCTCCTTGTCTGAATTCCTATGGCAAATGGAAGATGATTCAAGTTAATGATTAAGAGGCCAACCTCGGGGAAACAAACTGAGGGCTTCAGCGGGGAGGGGGGTGGGGGATTAGGCTAGGCCGGTGATGCGTGTTGAGGAGGGCACGTATTGCATGGTACACTGGGTGTTATATGCAAGTAATGAATCATGGAACATTGCATCAAAAACTAGCGATGTACTGTAGGTGACTAACATAACATAATAAAAAATTATTATAAGAAAAAATCAATTAAAAAAAAGAGGCCTACCTCAGAGTAAGTGTGCAGTAAGATCAAATATTAGCTCTGTTAACTGGTAACTTTGCACTTTGGGAAATGTATTTAAGCATTCTGTGTCTTTGTTTCTTCATCTGTAATTGGGAATAATGATATTTAGTTCCATTATTGCTGACCCCTAGAATCACCATTCTCTCCACATCTTCAACTGGGTCAAGCATTAGCTCCCTTATGTGGAGCCTTATGTGGCCCATTACATTGAGTTAAGGGACCCTGCTCTGTGCTCCGATGATACCCTGTATGCTTGCTCAGATGATTACACTCACCCTGTTATAGTGTAAGTGGCTATTGCACTTGACTAATGTCATGCATTGTGTCAAGTAATATTATCTGTTGTTTACCTTTGGATTCCCCAAGCAACCAGGATGGGTCCTGGCAGATGGTGAATCTTTGACTAAAGTTCGTTGAAAAAGTGAATGAATTAATGAGTGAAGTGATCATAAAGTTGAGCTTTGAGAGATGAGTAGGGAGGCAAGCAGACAGGGAGGCAAGGGGTGGAAGGAAGGGCAGTCTAAACAGAAGGAGCTGCGTCCGCAGAGCCCTGGAGGCATGAAGCGTTTGGGGATCTGTATGGAAACTGTGAGTAACTGAGGACAACGGGGATACAGGCTACCAGTTAAGGGGACAGAATGGCATGAAGTGCAGGGCCCTCCTGATTTTGGGATCCACATTTCAGAAGCCTTAAGTCTCAGGATCCATTGAGGCTTGAAGGGAACAAAATATTTGTTCAGCTCGAAGGATGTTTTTGTTATTTTTGTTTGTTCCAGTTGAATCACCCGATAATGTGTTGATTTGGTCCCACCGTGAAACCATCCAGGAGGCATATTTGTAGAAAAAACAAACCAATAACAACAACAAATACTTTTGATTCAAGTCACAGTTGAAGAAAACAAAACAAAACAAAACAAAACAAAACAAAATAAAACAAAAACAAAACAAAACAAAACAAAACATGTTTCTTGAATTAAAAGAAGCACTTGAACCATTTTGGTATTTCTAAAATTGTCATCCGCCACTCAGGGCAGACTCCAATTGTCGGTTCCTTCCCTTGTTTGCGGGGCCCCGAGAATGTGCAGGAAGGTGATGAAGTATGAAGTATCAGGAAGGTGATGCCTGCTTCCCCCCCTCCCCCGCCGGTCACTGAATCCTCCATAAGGAAGGAAGAATCATTTATTTGATTCCTGGGGTAGGACTTTGACTTCCGTTAGGGCCAGAACTTTTCAAGCTGGAGTTGTGACTGATTAAAAGTTGAAATCAATAAAGGTTGAGATTTACATCACATAAATATGGAGAATGTTGTAAATATAGTTACTGAAAGGTTTAGTTCAGTTTAGGATGTATGTGCACACATGTAATGGATCACAAGATAAAACATATCTCTATGTATTTATTTATTATATTGTAATTCCAGTTAGTTAACATACGTTGTAATATCAGTTTCAGATGTATAATTTAATGATTCAGCAATTCCTTACATCACCCAGTGCTCATGACAAGTGCCCTCCTTAATTCCAGCACCTATTTCCCCCATCCCCCCAACTGCCTCCCTTCTGGTAACCATCAGTTTGTTCTCTATAGTGAAGAGCCTGTTTCTTGGTTTGTTTCTCTCTCTCTCTCTCTCTCTCTCTCTTTTGTTTTTGTTGTTGTTTTCCTTTGCTCATTTGTTTTGTTTCTTAAATTCCACATGAGTGAAGTCATATGGTATTTGTCTTTCTCTGACTTACTCTGCTTAGCATTATACTTTCTAGTTCTCTCCATGCTGTTGCAAATGGCAAGATTTCATTCTTTTTTATGGCTGAGTAATATTTCATTGTACATGTATACCACACCTTCTTTATCCATTCGTCAGTCTATGGACACTTAGGCTGCTTCCATATTTTGGCTATTGTAAATAATGCTGCAATAAACATGGGGGGCATAGGATGTGAGGGTGATCTGACGGTGACATCTGTCACCCCATTGATCCCTAATATCAATTTGGCTGATCTGCCTGACTAGGCTGGTGTCCCCTCCTCCATCACTGCCCCTTATGCATCCCTCTGGAAGCTGCACACTCGGTCAGTAGAAGAAGACGACCTTCCCCAATATAGGAGAATTGTTCTTCATGCAAGGGTATAGGAGTAGCTGTGTTGCCCTGCTAGAACCTCCAAATAAGCTCTCAAGGTCCATGTGTAGAGAACTTAGGGTAGTCAACATTCCAAGAGTCCACACATATCCAAATAAGGCTCTGCAGGTGGCAGTCCACCTTTCTTTAAAAAAAAAAATAGGGGTGCATATATCTTTTTGAATTAGTGTTTTCATATTCTTTGAATAAATAGTAGTAGAATTACTGGATCATATGGTAATTCTGTTTTTAATTTTTTGAGGAACCTCCATACTGTTTTCCACAGTGGTTGCACCAGTTTGCCTTCACTCCAGCTAAAACGTATCTCTTATTGTGGGTCTTGGTCAAAGCTTTTTAAACTTCTGCATGAGTTGGTGTCCCTGGACTGTGGCAGCCCATTACAGGCCACTGCTCCTGTGTGGTCTGCCTGTCTTCCCTTTCTCAGGCCATGTGGCCTGCTTAAGGAGCACAGTGTTTCCTTTGTTTGCTTCATCTCCTATGTGGTCAGGACACCTGGATTCAGGGCCTTTTCTGGAGACAGGTTTAGAGGTCCATGGTGCACTGTTAAGATCAGTAGGTTGGAGCCAGGCTGAGTTTCTCCAGTCTGCAGACCGAGGAGTGAGTGCTTACTCGGCAGAACACCTGCAAGGAATTGAGCAGTTAGCGTACTAACAAAAGAACTGACCAGCCATGAGGCTCAGTGGGGACTGAGTTTGAAGCCCTCAATCTGTGTGCCAGGCCATGCACACACGGAGCTGCTCTCACCAGAAGGCGTGCCTTTTGCTGTTGCAGCTCAAGGTTCCCCTGCAGGCCTACTGCTTTGCAAACTCCACCCAAGATAGGGTGGTGGTCTAGACTCGGAAAATGTGCAATACCTCCTCTTGGCAGCAGATCCAAGCTGGAGTTCTCCAATCTAGTTTCATCCATGATGAAGCTGATATTTTATTTCCTAAATGACACTGGTATCTAATGTCAGTGGGCTCCAAACTCAGAAGATGAAGGCTTGTAATTATTGCCTCTGAGGAAACACAACATCTATGTGCACAGCTAATGAAGGGTTGGTTCCCCAGTTCCCCGCCCCTTCCGGAAGTCTGTTATTAAATCAAGGTGTGTGTGACAGCCAGAAATGTAAAGCATGGCTTTGGGGTTTGGCTAAGTCCCACACATTGCTGGGGTTTTTCCAGTTTGGACTGGCTTTTCCCAACTATTCTCAACTGGTGTCTTAACTCAGAGCTGGAGTGAGAGACTTTGTTCTATCCTATTTCTCTTCCCTTCTTTCCTTTAAAACTATTCATTTCTTCTTCCTCTCCTTTCCTTCCTCAGCTCCTTCAGATCTCTTTCTTGCTGTAGTGTTTTCTGAGTGTCAACTTTGGTTAATCCCTGCCATTGTTAAGGGGTGCCTGGGTGGCTCAGTCAGTTAAGCATCTGCCTTCAGCTCAGGTCATGATCTCAGGGTCCTGGGATCAGCCCCACATTGGGCTCCCTGCCCAGTGGAGAGTCTGCTTGTCCCTCCCCCTCTGCCCCACCCCCTTAGGGTCCCTGCTAAGCGAGGAGCCTGCTTCTCCCTCTCCTGTCTCCCTGCTTGTGCTCTCTCTCTCTCTCTCAAATAAATAAATAAAATCTTTAAAAAAAAAATCCCTACCATTGTTCCACATGGGTCACACCCTTCCTTGCAATATGCAATGGAAACAACAAAAATTGTGAAGAACATTTAAGTGACCCTGATCTTTTGATTCTGCTCCATATCTCTTCCTATGTGGCATATTTTGCGTAGGACATTTATTATAATTACAGAAAGGGGGCATGCTTAGAACCAGATACACATACATTAAAATTATTCTACTATTACACGTTGGTTTACCTTTCTGAGCCTCAGTTCTTTAGTCCTTAATTTGGGAATAAATTGGAGAGACTCACTGGAGACTGATTTATTTTTTCTCTTCCAAATGAAGCTGCCCAAACCAGTGACCTGGTGCTCAGGCCAGGCAGGGGTACAGTGTCACCTTCATGCTGATCTTTAAGGCATGTTAGGCATGCAGGGGGCTGTCAGATGTCCCCACCCAGAGGAAAAGGGGAATCCAAAATTGTATTTCTACTTAATTCCATTCCCTGTGGACTGCTGCCTGCTGCTTCTTGTGGTACGTAGAGCCCTGGGGACTGGCGGGTCACTTTGCCTAAGGGACCCAGCTGATATTCTGTAAGAAAAGACTGATGCCTCCTCCAGGTGTTCTTCAAAGACTCCAAGTTAGAAAGAGCTACTCAGAGGGCAAAAGGAACATAACCTGCTCAGAGGTAGGTAAAGGCAGTGGGGCCATGAAGTTCATTTTTTTTTTAAAGATTTTATTTATTTGACAGAGACAGCCAGTGAGAGAGGGAACACAGGCAGGGGTGTGGGAGAGGAAGAAGCAGGCTCCTAGCAGAGAAGCCTGATGTGGGGCTCGATCCCAGAATGCCAGGATCACGCCCTGAGCCGAAGGCAAACGCTTAATGACTGTGCCACCTAGGCGCCCCCATGAAGTTCATTTTTATATCATCTTCCTTGGGCTGCTGCAATCATTTTCCACAAACTTGGTGGCTTAGGACAGCAGAGATTTAGTCTCTCACGGTTCTGGAGCTAGACATTGGAAATCAGGGTACCAGCAGGGCCATGCTTTCTCTCAGTGCTCTAGAGGAAAATCCTCCCCTGCCTCTTCCTAGCTTCTGGTAGTTGCTGGCAGTCCTTGGTCTTCCTTGTTTTGTAGAGATGTCAACTCCAGCCTCTGCCTCTGCCATCACATGGCTTCCCTCCATAACTGAGCTTCAATTTCCTTTCTCTTATAAGGACTCAGTCACTGGATTAGTGCCCACCTTAATCCAGTATGACTTCATTTTAACTTGAATACATCTGCAAAGACCCTATTTCTAAGTAAGGTCACATTCATAGGGACTAGAGGTGAGGACTCCAACCTATCTTTATGGAGGACACAATTCAACCCACATCCATTTTCAAGATGGTGGTTGGTTCTGGGACTAGTGGACTGACTCTGACAACTGAGTCAGAATTTGAGAAGGTGCATAATGTTTGCACATCTGTAAGGTCACGGATGCTGGAACCAGTTCCTCCTGAATCTGACTTATACTTGAGAATAGCTTTTTTTCTGGGCCTCAGCTGAACAAACTGATAATGAAGCAATCAGGCCTGAGGTTTGAGCCCACTGGGGTGCGGGGTCCTTGTTACAGAGAATAGCCCTGGGAAGTGGCCCAGCTCACCATCAAAGAACCATTGTCCTTGGTGTAAGCACTGTGTCTTCTCTGGGAGCCAGGGACTCTGACCCAGCAGCTCTTCATTTTGGAGCTGACCTGTCCCAAACCAACACTTTCCTCCCTTTCTGCTCTTTGCCATCCCAGACATAATGCTCAGATAGACACTGAAGTGCTGACTCTGGGTTCTACTCCAACTTTGTCTGTGAGATACTATGAGTAACTACAATATTAACAGCTCACATATTAAGAAAACTTTCTACATGCCAAGCATTGTTCTGTGTATTAACTCACTTAATTCTCCTAAACCCCTTTGAGATTGGGACTGGGGACATCCCCACCTTCCAGCTAGAGATGAAGGGATGTTGGCCTGGACTTCTGCAGACTCCTGCTGTGCAGATAATAAAGGGAGGTGTAGCCATCTGAGCCTGGGTTTCTACCATCCCTGCTCAGGGCTTGCAAAGTGCCCTGCAGAGGCCAGGGGGCCCTGAAGTGTGGCAGGAGAAGCACTGCGGTTCTGCAGGCATTTAGCTTATTACTTACACTGACTGTGCCCAAGGCAGCAGAGGGCACAGTGGTCTGCAGCACCCAAGATTTTCCTCTGGGCCAAACTCTGTGCCCAACTCAGTTCTTTCCCTCCCAAACTTCTTCCCAGACCTTCCTCCAAGGGGCTCTTGCTAGGTCATATGTACAAGTTTTCTTTTTTCTTTTCTCCTTATAACATCGTGATCCCCAAAAAGCAGTTACCAAGGTAACCAGGAAAGATGCACACACAGTCTTTATGGAGACTTCATCTCTATTTAATCGGATTAGGTGTTCTTGGCTTACTCCGTTGTTGTGATCACAAGAACACAAAATTTTCATCTTATGTAGTTTGCAGCTCCTTATTCTGCATTTTGCTTACCATGTCTTATTGACCTTCAGACTTCTTCCAGAAATTACTAACAGCTCAAGAATTTATGAACCATGAAACTCCCTAAACTTCAGGAAAATAGATAACCCTTTCGAGCCAAACTTGCCCTCTATGTGAAGCACCTGGGGAGTCCTCCGGAGGAGAGGAACCAGATATTTAAAGTCCCTTCTATGCCACCATACACTCTGAGAAGAGACCTGAGGACATTCTCTACAACCCAAGTAGCAAACAGGGACACTGCAGTCAAAAAATAAAACATAATAATCACTTCCTATCTTTCTGACGATTAGAAGAGACAATGTTCTAATGTCCGTGAGTTCATCTGCCTTCTATCGTGTTACTCTTTCCTCGATGACCTGAATAGACCAATTCAAGTCCCCATTCTACATGACTGAGAGATATCCAACATGCTCCCAAGACATCTGAAGAGTCACGATTCTCCAAAGGACCCTCTAATAAAGCCATTCTTGTCTTTAATGACTCAGTTTTAAAAAATAATGTCAAGTGGTTCCGTAAAGAACACAAGGCACCCCTTAGAGCAAGTATCTGATATCACTCTCCCTACACTTCCTGGACCAGGCCAGCCATGGAACCTTTCCAGCCTCGTTCTCCTTAAGTCTCAGCCTGGCACCCGTGGGATTCAATCTGGGCATTGGTCCCCCCCTTCAGCCCTGCCCTTCTATCTCTTCCACCCTGCAGTCTCCTGGGGTGTGGGTTGGGGGGTTGGAGTGGGTTGAAACTCCTTTAATTTTTCAGAGAGTTTTATCTCCGCTTCGTGTCAACCTCCCCCTTGTAGATCACAGCTGAGTCTTGTCTTTCCTAACCAAAAAGGACATTGGAGTGTTTTCCTAAATTAGTGAGCTATTCATCACATATCCTTACTTTTATCAAAGCAAAAAACTTTGAAAAAACACTTAAAAAAAAAGTCTCCCATCCCTTATTCTTCAAAAGAGTCCATCTTTAGCAGCGTCTGCTGGTAAAGGGGAGAGAGGCCAGGAAAGAATTTCTTCTCTGCTGTCCAGAGCAACCCCTAGTGGCTGTGGGCTTTTAGCCTTTTCTTTCTTGCTGTTTTAGGGAAAGCGCATGGCAGATGATTGCCGTGAGTCAATAAATGTTGGTCCTCCCCCAAACGCTGGTCTTCCTTATGCTCCTTACTCTCCCTGCAAACAAGAGGAAGGCAGAATCAGGTCACCCTGGTGCAAAGGCTCTGTCCAATCATGACATTTTTTATACCTAGTGCACCTCTAAGGATGGAGCCTCGTTATCCTGCCAGGAAATTTCAGGGGAAACTTGGACATTTTTACAACTGTCTGTGGCATCTGGCATCACGCTGACACTCACTGCAGAAGTCTCACCCACAGCCTTTAGTGTCAGCATTTCTGTGGAGCTGCTAGTGGGGAAATTTATGCTTCTTCCTGGCTACCCAGCCTTCTCAATCCCCAGCGCGTCTTCTCTGTTTTTTTTGAGACCATCCTTTCATTGTAAGGGCCTAGGTCATCTATCACCATCTTCCAGGTTCAGCAGGTTTTCAGGAGACCGGGAGCCCAACACACAGCCGAGGAAGGAGAGGATGTGGGAAGCCAACCCTAATTCACCTTAATATGGGTGGTCACAGAGAGGGAAGGCTGGTCGGCTGTACGCTTCCAAACACTAAACCTCCAGGCTTTTTGCTGCTGTAAAACAACTGAGTCCTGGCTGTGATTCATAGAGAAATCAATGTGGGGTTTAACTGCTTCTTAAACCCATTTAAAAAGAACCCTTTTGTTGTTCGCCCCCAGTGTGCCTATATGCAGAGGTACACTGTTCCACCAGTTTCTGATTCTCTGGGGACACGTGTAGCATAAACCAGCCTGTACAACTGGCTTTCCCACCGCAGGTTTTGCATGAGCCCTTTGCATCCACTGTCATATCAATCATCCACGGGCTTTGTGGCTTCTCAGATTTTGCTGCTCCTGTGTCCTATTTTCTTTGTCCTTGAGGGTTTGTACTTCGAATAATCCCTTTACTCTTTTTGGACTACGTTTGGGTCATTGAAGGGATGAGTGAGTGCATGCCTCTGTCTTTTACTCGATTTTGTTTTTAAAGAAAAACAGTATGTAATTTTTCTCCCCAACTAATTGCAGAAATTCCTCAGCACAAATTCGAGAAGCAGAATGGAATTGTAAAAGTAGCAAGGGTCAAGCATGGCAGTAGCACTTTTACTGGCTAAACACCGTCTTTACCCATCTGAGCACATTAAACTGTCAAATGAGGACCAGAGTAGCTTCCTCAAAGTTCGATGAGATCAAGCATGTCAATTACCTGGCTGGCAAGAAATATATACTAAATTTAGTTCTTTGTTCCCTTTGAACCCGCAAATGAATGTGGCTTATAATGAAACATGGAGAGGTCGAATAAAACACTTGAAGGAAGATGGTGGCCAGCATGCATCATCTCTCCCTTTGTGGCTGCAGCCTCTTCTCTCTGTGGATAGGAGCCAAGTGGAGATCAGCCGGGCCAGAATGATCCTGGAGCCCCAGGTCTCCACCTTTGTTACCAGTGGAGCCCTGGTTTCTTGGCATTTCCTGTTTCCTTTTGTCTCACAGCTCATTTGTTTTCCTTCCTATTCTTGGCCCAGATTTCAGGCTAATAAGAGACATAGTGTATACATAAATCCACTATTGTCATAAAGCCTGCTAGCTTTGCTTCTGTGATTTAACAGTGACTATAGGAAGGGAAGAATAAATTACATTTGGGTGGCTAAGTGGTATGCATTACTCGTTTATGACTTCACATTTCAGTTTGAGAGTGTGACATTCCTTACGCCGTGTTTAACAAACTTTCTTGGGAAGACTTGCATATTAGACCCACTGACTTTCCTGTCTCGTTTTCATGCACTATTGCTCTGCAACACTATATTTCACCCCAAATTCCTCTGCGTTAGAGATACACACACACACTCACAAATACACATACACACATGCGTTCACACACACTTACACACACACACTCATACACACACACACCCTACCCTCCCAAACTCACAAACACATAACACACAGATACACACACATACTCACACATATACACACACTCACACATATACACACTCACACATATAACCTACACCAGCATCACTCCAGGTTTGGTCCCTAGACCACTAGGATCAGAAATATCAGGTTTGCGTATTAAAAATGGAGACTTCTGGAACTTACTCTGTAAGAAGTAATGACACTTTTTGTGCGACAGACCTCTTGGGCCTCGGACTGTCTTCTCACAGCAATGCATGCAATTAAATACATGGAATCACAAGGGAAAATATTTACATAGTGTTATATCTCTAGAACTGCTCATCAATTTTCTGATGTAGAAAGATACGTGTATTTATTAACACATTAAATAAGATTTAGCTTCAAGTTTAGTAACGTCCGTTGTTTCACCATAAACATGATTTTGAGATATCTACTGACTTCAAAATCTTTGTGGTTTCTGTTGGTGCCCTCACAGGTGCTACTGCTTCCCTAGGTTGTTGCCGACTTTCAAAACGCTAAGCTTCACTTAAAGGCTAGGGAAAATAAAGATGTAATATTTCCTGTGCAAGATCACGGACTTCTTGAATTTGAATTATGTACACCAAGTTAAAAAAAACAAAACAAAACCCTCCTCTCAACCTATTAGAGTCTCAGAGAGAAGATCTAGAAATCTGCATTTCAGCAAGCTTCCAGAACAGGAGACCCCGAGCATTGTGTTCTAAACAGACCACACTTTCAAGGCTCCCTCTACTTGCAAGGCTTGCCCCAGCATTGCCTTGGTTTTCCTGATAAATTTCTTTATCTTACTCCTAGTCTCGGGCAGATCTAGTTTCTCTTTTATCTGGGCTCCTTTTGCACTTCTGGAATGTACTCATTGTTCTGCTCCCTGCTCCACCCCATCATGGAAGAGAAGGGCGGAATAGTGTGTTACCAAATGTTAGTATTAGCAGGGAAAACATTAAGAGCACAAGAAGTCCTGGATCATATATTTCACTTTCTTATCGCCTAAAAATCCATAAAATAATGGTCACTTTGGAGTGGCTTTTGTAGATCATTTGCCTTGGCCCTGTCAGGAGTTTGGGTTTTTTTCTAGGGATTTCCAAACACGTTCCCAGGCCAGTTTCATCATCCACAAAGTATGATGCTTGAGGCATTTCCCGCTTATCTTTCCTCCTAAGTCAACACCCTGAGCCTTTTAACCTGGTCACCCACCCTGTCCTATCTTCAAAGTCGGTTCTTCAAGGTTAGGTATTCTCTTATGTTTATTTCTCCAACTGCTAGAAGCTTAGCAGGGGTTTCAGCTTTGGGGATAGAAGCTGGGAAGAGAAGCAGTGGGCTTCAGAGCACACTGGTCTGCAAGTGGATTATATGAAGAAGAAAAGCCACAAGGACTTTAATCCACGAAACCTGGCTCCTATAGACACCTCTTCTGTACCTTATTATAGTCTGTATCTTATTAGGTTGGAGACTCCTTCCCCAGTTTGAGTTACTTTATCAAAGTCAGCCCCTCCGGGAAAGATAGAGGCTGGGAGGAGGGTTGGGGGCAAAAACCCCAGCATACCATGTAGAGTTGGTTCTGTAGGTGCTTGTCTGAGCTCTGTTGTTAGACTGAATTCTCCCACAGCAGGGCCCACTATTTAAACACTAGTGATTTTTTTTTTCTGTTGAGCAAGTTAACCTGTTTAAGTCGAAATTCTCTGAATTATAATATTACTTACATTACAGGTTTATGTTATATAATAAAGCATTTCACTCAGTATCCCATACATAGTCAGTGTTTAAAAAAGGAGCTTCAGGGGCGCCTGGGTGGCACAGCGGTTAAGCATCTGCCTTCGGCTCAGGGCGTGATCCCAGCGTTGTGGGATCGAGTCCCACATCAGGCTCCTCCACTATGAGCCTGCTTCTTCCTCTCCCACTCCCCCTGCTTGTGTTCCCTCTCTCCCTGGCTGTCTCTATCTCTGTCAAATAAATAAATAAAATCTTTAAAAAAAAAAAAAAAGGAGCTTCACTCCTATTTGTCTTTTATTTCCAATACCCAGCAGAGTGCTGGCACATAATAAGTGCTCAGTAAACTCGTAAGCACTTGAAGTGCAAGAAAGAGAGAAAAGAGCTGAGAATTGGAAACCTAGGTCCAAGTCCTACCTCTGCCACTAACTTGCTTTTGACCTTGGGCAAAAGTCTCTCATTCTTTCTGGTCAATGACTTAATTACTCCATCAGCTGGAAGGATTGGATCATCTTATTTCAAAAACAGGGGTTCCAACCTTTCAGAATCAACTGGAGATCTTGATACTACCACTACCAATACCACTACCACCACCACTACCACCACCACCACTACCACTATTACTATTACTACTACTGGTAGTACTACAAAGCAATAGTATTGCAGATCTCCATCCTAGAATTTCACAAAGAAATCGATATTTTAACTCCTGAGTGTGATTTTGATCATCAATCAGGTTGAGAGCTACTATTCCAAGGTTCTTTTATCTTGGTCTCTCAAAGATTATATTTTAGGACAGTATAAGGAATTAAGCAAACAGCCTTAGCAGGAAAATAGAACATGGAATCTTTCCAACACACAGAATTTTTTTTTTTTTTATGAGGAGAGCATTTTTTATTCCTATGGCTCCTACCCCCCCATTTATTCAATAAATAACTGAGCCATTATGAGCCAGGAGCTCTGGAAGGACTTGGAATCCCAGAGGGAAGAGCACACGGTCCTTTCTTTGGAGGAGCTCAGAAGCTGGGGGAGGAGGAAAGACCAGAAAACTAGTGATCTCAATACAACCGTGTCCCTGTCAGGGTACAGAGGGAGAGGAGAGGCAATGGCCCCAGGAGGAGCTTAGGACAGTCTTGGGTGTTTAGAGGTGACCTTCTGAAGGAAGTCACACTGAGCCGGCTTCTCTCTCCCTTTTCCAGACACAGAGGGAAGCCTTCCTTGGTGCATCACAGCAACATACCAAGCTGAAGCACAACCTGCAGATTTATTAAATATCCAGAACTCTCCTCTGGGAAATGGCAAAACATAATTAAAACTTCCATGCTATTAAATTAGAGGAGGAAAAAAAAAACATGTCTGCCCCTTCTTCCTTCCTTCCTTCCTTCCTTCCTTCCTTCCTTCCTTCCTTCCTTCCCTCTTTCGTTCCTATTTTTTGTTTTTCTACATAGGAGCTGAATTGAATCCTTAAGCATCCACCAAGTGCTCATTACATACTCAAGCCAAACTGAGTTGTGGCTTCCAGAGTGGGGGTTTGCTCTGGAGTTGCTGGTTCTCTAACTGGGCAGTTTGGGAGGGAGTGGAGGTCTTTTTCCTAACCGCGTCATTAACATTTCCCTAGCGTGGACAGAAAAGTTATTAATTCGCCAATGAAAAATACTTAAATGTCATTAAAAAGTTTCGACTCTCTCATAATTCTCCTTAATGGTGCAAAAAATAGCTCCAGACTCCAGTTCTGAGATTGCATTTTCAAAGAACCCTGCGCTGAAGTCTCAAATTACCTAATTACCATATTTATTGCCAGATTCTGTTTTCTAATCCCTGATGACTTTGTCAGATATATTTATGTGCCGATCCTTTTCTTCTTCGGCCATGGGTACTGAGTTGGACTTGCTGCAGCCTGAATGGGAAAGGCTTTTGGTTATGGACAATAGAAGAAAGCCTGGGCAGGAATGGCTCTTGAAAGGCACACCCCGCCAGAGCCAGACGGAGGGAAACCCTGGCTGGCTTCCAAGTGATCATTACCGGCATCAGACTCACCATATTGTAATTGTAATGGATATAAATTAAGCTACACAAATAATCTGGCTTCTCTCCCATTTAGAAGACCCAAGCCAGGAGCCCCCTTGAATTCTGCTTGGATACAGACAGGAGTGGTTTCTCTTAATTCTTCCCTAATTGAAACTTAGCCTCAAAAAAGTTTGTTATCCCCAAAAAGGAGAAAACAAATTAAACGTTAATTATATTTAGGTGTCCCCTGGTTCTGTCCAAGGGAGAGGGTGGCTATGACTTTGAAGGTTTTAAAATCACCGTGGCTTGGTTTATGGATGCCAGATTTCAGTTTTATACAGCTCAGTGGCCAGTGGTTTTTGTTTTTGTTTTGGTTTTAAGGAGGTTGGGCATGAGTAAGAAGAACAAAATCCCATTTTAGTTTATTTTGAACATTTGCTAGGTTCCCCAGTTCTCTGGGGAAAAAACCCAAAAAACAAAAAAGCTCTGATGGGCTAAAATGAACATAACTTGACTTAGCAATTCTTAGTCTATTTCCTTTTGCTTCTTCTCATTAAGTAAAGATAAAAGTAAGTACATATACACACACAGCTAAACAGAATAAAATAGAAAATCAGCACTTGAAAATGCTTTCTCTTTTAATGATCAAATATAATATCTGGAAAGGCTTTGTGCTTACACACTGGTTATGGCTGGGTAGTTTTAGTACCTGCTTTTGAATTAAGATATTCCTAGCAATTTTTTTTTTCTGTAAACTATTGCAATATTTTCAGATCTCCCCTTTTCCCCCTTCTAGGTTAAAACATTTTCTTCCTTTAATGGCTGGGTGGTTTTCATATATCATTTAAAATTAAGATATTCTCTGCCACTTTCTCCGTAAATTCTTACAACATGCTGATATTTTCCCCCTCTAGGTTAAACACTATCTTCTATATATACCCTGCATTTTTTCAAGGACTCCAGTTGTAATCCCAGATAGATGCTGCACTTAGCACTTAACCATCCTTGGCATGGAGGCCCTTTGCTTGTAACATGAGAAGAGAGATTTGCTCCCTGGAATACATTGCAATACTGTGATAAAATAACCACATCATAGCAAAAAGCACAGACAAAAACTGAGCTGAGGACTTCTTAAAAGTGTCTACTTTCTAAAGTAAACTAACATAAATGATCATGATGTCATAAACCACAGAAGTAAAATTGGAGCTTTTGTATTTAGAAAATGAATGGAGGAAACTTAGCATTTACTGAGCACGGACACAGACTAGGAACTGTGTTCCATGTTTCCTTTAGTTTCCTCTCTTATTGGCCAGAATCCTGAAAGGTAGACCTTATTTTCCTGGTTAGCTGTTTATTCACTTATTGATTCATGCCTGATTTATACACACAGACACACACAAAGTCACCCACTTGTACACTGGCTGCCCACTGTGGGCCAAACACCCTGCTAGTTTCTGCTGCACAAGCTCAGTCAGCCCTGTCTTTGAGGTGCATCCAATTTCATAGGGTGGGTGGAGTTGAGGCGGGGTAGGCAGCAAAAAGATAAATCCTGAAATGCTGAGTGCCATTACAGAGATACGAATAAAATGTTGATGAAGCTAAGAGCAAAACCTGGAGTCATTGAGAGATCAAGAGCTTTCTCTCACCTTCTTTCCCTAGATAGAAACTACAGAGAACAAGGGCCTTTGGCTAAGAATTTAATTGAATCCTTGCTAGGGCAGCGATTGCACTGATTTTCTTCCAGTAATGAAGGAGGCAGCTCTTGCCATGGGGTCTGTTCTTTTCCCTGCAAGCTCCAAGAGGCCCAGTTTGGAAGGGGGGTTAGTTAAATAAAAAGGACTAAACTCTACTCTGCAGGATAATGTGATTTACAGATGCTATGGATAGAGATGAACTTTTCAAATCATGAAGCACTTCCAAATTTAGTTTCTTTGGTCTTATGCGGGAGACGATTCTTTCCCCAGACTTGCCCTGGGGAAATTGTACGCTGGGAGTGTTTTGCCTAATAAGCATGTCTCCACACCCACCAGTGGGAGGTTGGGAAGGAATGGGAACTGGAGAGCCTGGGAATGGGTGGACCATGCTGGGGAAATCTCTCCCCCTGTTCTGCAAACTGTCACTGGCAGTCAATAAAGGGTGTCGTGTCGTATCTTCTGACCCCCACTTCGGACACCAAATGTGTGTCATTTTTCCATGCTAGTTCTCCAATTCTCCGACACCAACCAGGGATCCAGCAAGTCAATCCCATCCTGACACTACCCACCCGGAGTTAGCACAGACCCCACAGGACTGCCCTACTTCAGTTACCAGCTGCAGATGGAATGCCCAGGCTACCCACACTCCTGGCCAGCTCACTACAGATTTGGAGGTTCCTGTGACTCCCTTCCTCAGTTTCTATAATTTACTAAAATGACTCACAGAACTCAGAAAAACACCTATTTACATTTACCAGTTTAATATAATGGATAGAACTCAGAAACAGACAGATGGAAGAGACGCATAAGGGGAGGTATATGGCGCATGAGGTGGGGGGGTGTGCACCACCCTCCCAGCACATCCATGTGTTTTCCAACCCAGAAACTCTCCCAATTTCATTGTTCAAGAGTTTTTATAACTCAATCTCTAGCCCCCTTCTCTTCCTCAATGCTAGGGTGGGGTAGATGGATGGAGGGGCTGAAAGTTCTTACCCACTGATCGCAAGTTTGTCTTTCCCATTCCGAAGCTATCTGGGACACCCATCCTGTGACTCCTCGTTAGCATAAACTCAAGTGTCATCAAAAGGGGATTGTTATGACTAGTGAAAGACACTCCCATCACTCAGGAAACCTCAAGGGTTTTAGGAGCTCTGTGCCAGGCACTGGGGACAAAAACCAAATAAACGTTTTATTTCACCTTTGTGGTACAACAGTTAGTGGGGGAGAAGGATTTTAACCTAGGTATGATTCCTGAGTCCTGCTTGTTGTTTTTATTTTTTTGTTATTGTTTGTTATTTTATAATTATTTCCCCTACTTATCCTTGGCATTCCTACAGCTATCATACCTTTAAGAAGATTCGAAACTCAGATGGTAGTGTAAAAACACAGNCTTCAATAAATGGTGCTGGGAAAATTGGACAGCTACATGCAAAAGAATGAAACTTGACCACTCTCTCACACCATACACAAAAATAAACTCCAAATGGATGAAAGACCTCAATGTGAGACAGGAATCCATCAAAATTCTAGAGGAGAACATAGGCAACAACTTCTATGACATCGGCCAGAGCAACCTTTTTCACGACACATCTCCAAAGGCAAGAGAAATAAAAGATAAAATGAACTTATGGGACTTTATCAGGATAAAGAGCTTCTGCACAGCCAAGGAAACAGTCAAAAAAACTAAGAGACAGCCCACGGAATGGGAGAATATATTTGCAAAGGACACCACAGATAAAGGACTGGTATCCAAGATCTACAAAGAACTTCTCAAACTCAATACACGAGAAACAAATAAACAAATCATAAAATGGGCAGAAGATATGAACAGACACTTTTCCAATGAAGACATACAAATGGCTAACAGACACATGAAAAAATGTTCAAAATCATTAGCCATCAGGGAAATTCAAATCAAAACCACACTGAGATACCACCTTACGCCAGTTAGAATGGCAAAGATAGACAAGGCAAGAAACAACAATTGTTGGAGAGGATGTGGAGAAAGGGGATCCCTCCTACATTGTTGGTGGGAATGCAAGTTGGTACAGCCACTCTGGAAAACAGTGTGGAGGTCCCTTAAAAAGTTAAAAATTGAACTACCCTATGACCCAGCCATTGCACTACTGGGTGTTTACCCCAAAGATACAGACGTAGTAAAGAGAAGGGCCATATGCACCCCAATGTTCATAGCTGCATTGTCCACAATAGCCAAATCATGGAAGGAGCCGAGATGCCCTTCAACAGATGACTGGATTAAGAAGCTGTGGTCCATATATACAATGGAATATTACTCAGCTATCAGAAAGAACGAATTCTCAACATTTGCTGCAACATGGACGGCACTGGAGGAGATAATGCTAAGTGAAATAAGTCAAGCAGAGAAAGACAATTATCATATGATTTCTCTCATCTATGGAACATAAGAACTAGGAGGATCGGTAGGGGAAGAAAGGGATAAAAAAGGGGGGTAATCAGAGGGGGGAATGAAACATGAGAGACTATGGACTGTGAGAGGCAAACTGAGCACTTCAGAGGGGAGGGGGTGGGGGAAGGGGATAGCCTGGTGATGGGTAGTAGGGAGGGCACGTATTGCATGGTGCACTGGGTGTTAATACGCAACTAATGAAGCATCAAACTTTACATCGGAATCTGGGGATGTACTGTATGGTGATTAACACAATATAATATAATAAAATTAAAAAAAAAAAAAAACACAGGTGAAGTGACAGCCCCAAGGGCCAGCCTACAACTGGCCGCTTGTGATTCACAGTCCAAGACTCCAGCTAGAAATGTGCATTTTGCATTTTGCCACAGCTGCCATGCATAGTGCTTTGGGTTCTTCACTGTATAAGGCCATCCAACCAAGGGCAAGTGGAGACCAGTAGAGACTGAAATCTATACTGTTTGCCCAATAGTGTACTTGATGTGGGCCTGCCTTGGCTTGGAGAAAGGACAGTCTTTCTCTAATTGCCTCAAAGTTGCCATTTGGGTTAGCTGTTTCCTGCACACAACTAACCAGTGGTTATGAAGACCATAGAATAACATAGAAAAATGTTTTCACCAATTAGGTGAAAACTGCACTACGTGAACTCCTTGAACAAGGTGAATGTAACTATGTAACAATTACAACTCTGAGCAAGCATACGCTCAGGAAAAGGGAGATGTGAGGTGAGATACTGGCTTTTTTCTCTTTTATTTCCTTGCTTGTCAAATTTTTAATACTATGGGTTGTTTTTTGTTTGTTTTGTTTCTTAGAGAGGTGGAGGGAGGAGCAGAGGGAGAGGGAAAGAGAGAATCTTAGGCAGGCTTCATGCCCAGCGCAGAGCCCAATGTGAGCCGATCTCACAACCTTGAGATCATGACCTGAGCGGAAATAAAGAGTTGGACGCTTAGCCGACCGAGCCACCCAGGCACCCCTGGTAATATTGCATTTATAATGAAAATGAATATTTAAAAACAAAATAATACAATGCTGTTTTTATATATCTGGCCTTCTCAAAGACAAATTGAAGTATGTGTGTAGGCACTGTAAATGTGTATTGTTCTGGAAGAGGCAGAGGCAGGGTATTGAACAATCCCAAATGGCAGTAGTGAGACGTATGTGAGCTGGCAATGACAGGGACTAAGGGAAGACTCGTTCCTGTGCACCACGATGAGATAGGTACTCTTTTTCTACCATCACTGACCTATTTCCCTTCCACATCATCTAGTTATTTCACCAACTAAAGATTTATTTGGTGAAATAAGTAACTCTGTTAATACAAAAAATGCCTCTTCTGTGAGAGTTAAGCTTTGTAGACACTTTAATGTGCATAAACTTAATTAGATCCGCATCTCACCAAAAGCCCAGTCTACAGCGTCCCTGTTATCAGACCTTCAGACTGAGGAGGCTGAAAGGAAGTTTTACATGCTTTCCTGTTATCAGCTTGTCCCAGTAATCACCATTTCGGTAGAGGACCCACTTTAGAGAGATTTGGAGTTTCAGAACTGAGCTTCCCAGGAATTACTTTAATAATAAATGACAAAGGGAACAGGGATAATGCTGTAGACACTGATAATAGCTAACACTTACTGAACACTTGTTATGTGCCAGGCACATGCTTAAGTGCTTTCTGTGCCTCCTCCCATTTAATCCTCATGATATTCTTGCAGACCAAGTGCCATTTTCCCCCCATGTAATAGATGAGCAAACTTGAAAGAGTATATAACTTGCCCAAAGTCACCCAGCTTTGAAGCCCCACAGCTGGCAATTCCATCCAAGTCAGCTTAATTCTGAGACCTGAGCTTTGACCTATGACATGACAGTTTTCCTCCATCACAGGGGGAGGCAAAATTTTTTATGTAAAGAGCCAGATAGTAAATATTTTAGGTGTTGGGGACTACGAGGCAAAACGATGGCTATTCCATAGGGACTTGTATGAAGAGAGAAAACTAAGTTTTTACAAATTTTTAATCAATGAAACTCAAAACTTTATGGATGTCGAAATTTGAATTCCGTGTGCTTTTCATATGTCAAGAAATATTATTATCCTCTTGATTTATTTTCAACCATTCAAGAATGCAAAAGGCTTTCTTAGCTTGGAGGCCATACCAAAAAAAAAAAAAAAAAACCCAAAAAACTGAGGAAGGGAGCACGTTGGTTTGATGAATGCCGTTGTAGCTGGGATGTCCTTGGGTTGACAGCTGTGGATGAGAGCAGAGAGGATGTTTAACCAACGGTTAAGGGGAAACGGTGATCTAAGACTTTGCGTGAGAAAACGAAAACGGTGCCTAATGCCAGGAAGGAAAACTCTACCCATGTTGCCAGTCAGCTGGAACTTCTCTGGCACAGCCACAAAGACTGCCTACCTTTGCCGGGAGTGCTGAGGCTCCCGGTTTGAATTTAGCATCGTGAGAAATTCTTCAGGGAGAGTGAGCAAAATTGTTGAAATTGGATCTCGTCTAGAAAATCTAGCATATGTTTGTTTAGCTGTAGGTTAAGTTTAGATGTTATAATTAGTTTGGCACTCTGCCCACTTTCCTCTCTCTTACTGTAACCCACTTGTCAAGCAGAGGGAGGGGGAAGGAAGAGGAAAGAGCAAAGGAGGACAAAGAAGAGATGGGAGAAATGCTGTACATATGGCCCAGGTTTTCTTCATTCTGTCTTCAGGAACTCTAAGATTTTACCATATTCCCTAGAGAATGTATGGATTACATAGTATTCTGGAAGTCAGCCAACTCTAGTAGAGGCCAAGTGATGGAGAGGAAGGGCACTGCTCGGGGGTTCAGGACACCACCTTATCCCCATCTGGTCCAGCAGCCTTTGGCAGGTAACTCACTTCTCTGGATCTCTGTGTCGCCCTCTACAAAGCAAAGAATGAGCTCAGAATTTGGTGATCTTTATGAGCTGGGACCCTTGATTGTATTGTAAATAGGACTAGCAATTGCTTGCCTAGAAAAAATATGATGAACCGAGAGTGTAAATAGTGTACACGATCACATTTGGTCTTCTAATATCAGGCACACCCTTAAACTCACTTTCAAAGAGATGAGTCTTGAAGTCCCTTGGGGACCCTGCATCAAATTTCAGGAGAGAACATGAAGCTCACACAATGAAGGTTCGATATCAAGTACATTAAATTAGAACACTAGTCAAGACCCAAATGGTAACAGCTAAACCTAGAAGAAGAGGTGAGACAGCATAAAAACAACCTGTAGCCACTAAGGAATTTGCACATATCACCAGCTAACTGACAGATTCTTAAGATATTAGCATTGAGGTTGACATGAAGGACATAGTCCTTACTAGCTGTGTGAACTTCAAGAAGTTATCTAGTATCCCCAAGACTTGGTTTCCCCATTTTAAAAAATGCAGATGATACCTGCTGGACACGGTTGTAAGGCTTAGGTTTATTCATTCACTCACCCATTCAAGGAGCATTTCTCAACTTCCTTCTGTGCACTACACCCTAAGGATGAGAATCTATAATACATGGTCATGTTTGTCAAGAAGCTCACAGATGAAAGGGAGGTGGGGGAACAGTAGGCACATATAAATCAGCATGCCAAGTGGTGTGAACTGGGCACTGGGGGAGCAAACAGTTGGGGTACCCTGCCTGCCTAAATAGGCAATGAGGGTCCCAGAAGAAGTAACATAAGTCCACGCAGGACTGAACATGGACAGATGCGTAGGGATTAGCCAAGGCAGAAGGCTAGAGAGTTCTGGACAGAAGCAGTAGCATGAACAAAGGACTAGCAAGAAGAAGAATGTGGTATGTTTTGCAAACCACGTGGGCTTCTGCGCTCCTGGAAAGTGTAGTGAGAGAGGAGTATTGGCAACTGAGGTGATTTCTGACACATGGTTAAAAAGTTGCGCCATTTTTATTTAGTCCGTGTCTTAGCTACGTGATCAAGGCTATCATTAGTGATAAGCATGTTGATCGCATGTACCTTTGAAATGATATGACGGGGAGTCATGTCTGGGTGGCTTAGTCGGTTGAGGGTCAGACTCTTGATTTCAGCTCAGGTCATGATCTTAGGGTCGTGAGATCGAGCCCTGCCTTGAGCTCTGCACTCAACGCAGAGTTGGCTTGTCCCTCTCCCTCTCCCCGCTTGTGCTCTCTCTCCCTCTCTCTCAAATTAATAAATAATCTTAAAAAAAGTGAAATGATATGATGGGAATGGTATTTTAGCTCTGTAGTCTTTCTTTCTAAAACCCATGACCCCGATCTCACTGTAATAAAGATATAAGACAAGTGGAAGGTGAAGGACAAGATATGGAATCTCTGACCAGGAGTCCTCACAACTGTCAAGATCATCAAAAACAAAGGAAGTCTGAAGGAATTGTTATAGATCAAAGAAGTCTACGGAGACCTGGTGACTAAATGTAATATGGTTTCCTGCATGGGATCCTGGAACAGAAAAAAGACATTAGGAAAAATTAGTGAAATCCAAATAAAGTGTAGATTTCAGTTGATAATGATGACTGACCAAGGTTCCTTAGTTGTGACAAATGTCCCACGGTAACATAAGGTGTTAGTGGTAGAGGAAACTGGGTGACGGATATATGGGAACTTTCTGCATTATCTTTGCAACAGATATAAAACCAAAAAATATTCTAAAATAAATACTTAAAAATATATAATATTCCATTTCTTTGACTACTGGTTAAGAAATGTAAAAAGCAAAGAACTTCCCAAGTCATATTGCTATCCCTGAGCACACTTCACAACCTTACCATTATCTGGAAAGAATCTCTAAATCTCCTTCCAGTATAATCTGCTGAGAGAAAGCGGGTATTTCTGAGATCAGCTCCCATTAAGTGGGAGTTCAAAGAGAAACAGTGAGATAGGAAGGGACACTTGGATTTCAGAATCTCTCGAGCTCTTTCCATTCGACACTTAATTTGATCTGACAGTGTTTCAATCTTTCCTCTGATATCTTGGAATCTGGAAGAAGGCCAATAGAGTTTCGTGCTTTCCGTTATCTTCGTAAAGCTCAATCCCATAATTGGGGGGAAGTTCTCTCACAAAATTGAATAAGAAAAATAATCTGCAATGGGTAAACTAAGGCAGTATGGTGGGAGGCAAGGACCCTGACATGAGAGGGAACAGGCTAGGTTCTAGGCGCAGCCCAGGCAAGCAAATGCTGTCCCTCCTTCTCTGTATCATCAAAGGAGGACTTCGGGGCAGTTTATCTTTTCCTTCTAGCTCTGGTGTTTTAGGGTTCATTTTCTAGACAGTTGAAAATATTTTCAGGGGCATGGCATCTCTTTTCACAAGACTGAATATTTGCAGAGCCAAGAGGAATTTCTAAACACCGATTTAACACAACTATATCTTGAAAGGCAATTTACTTCCCAAACTAATGAGGTTGGATGGTTCAGCCTAATGGGGCACATTTTTCAAAGAATTAAGCAATCTACTCACCTCTCTTTTGGTTTTGCTTATATCAGCTGGGTTAGTTCTAGGGAAAGTTTCTCTCTCTCTCTCTCTCTCTCTCCTTTTCCTTTCCAGAGTTTCCCTTTCAAAGTATGCATTTCTTGGAATCCTCCTGCTGCCTGCATGAGGACCAGAGACAATCAGGTCTCCCCTGCCAATCCCTTCCCTTTGGGATGTAGCTACAGGGCTAGTGGAGAGATCAGTCTCTAGACCTGGATTGTTCAAGAAACCAGGAATTTGGCCCTTACTCCCACGAATTTCCAGCGAGACCCTTGGAAGTGACTTTTCTTCTGTGGAAGAAAGTTGTCATGGATGGAGCATATTCTCTCCATCGTTCCTCCTAGTTAGAGAGACCTGCTTCTCTCTGGAGGATCCTAAGAAAGGACAAGCTTCACTCGTTTATTCAACCTATCAGTCATTTCCTTAATCACTTGTTAATGTCTTTCGTCACACACTCAAATATGTAGAGGCCACTGATTTGGTTAGTTCCCAGATGCCATCAAGAGCTCATTTAAGTAGGAAAAAACAAACAAACAATGAAAAATCTTATCATTTGCTGTAATAAAAATATACATCAAGTGCTAAAGAGTTTATAGGAGGAATAACTAACCCAGTCTGGTCAACAGGGACCACTAAGTCTGGTCCCACTGCAGGGTCTTGGCATTTGCTTTTCCCTTGCTGTGAAACACTCTTCGTCCAAATGTACTCGTGGCCTGCTCCACAGCCTGTAACTCCATTTTCTGCTCACAATGATCCCTTCAGCGAAGGTTTCCTTTGCTACTTGCTCTCTCCCTACTGTGCTTCGTTTGTCTTCGGTGACATTATACTACATATTTCGTTGTTTATTTATCATCTGTCCGTTCACTGGATGTAAACTCCAGGAGAGCAGGTGTTTCTGTCCGGTTCACCATAGTATCTAATCTCCAGCACCTCGGTCTGTGTTTTAATATTTGTTAAATACTCAATGAATTAATGGATGCTGAGTGATACCTGAAAGGTATCCATGGAGGAGGAGGCAGCCGCTCTGTCGAACAATTCAAAGCACTGAAGAGGAGTTACCTGGACAGAGGCACAGTAAGAACAGGAATGCTAGAAACAACATGTGAGCAGAAGCCTGTAGGGATGGGGGAGCTTGGATTGTTCGCCAAACACCAAAGGCACTGGTATTGCTGTAGTGGAGGGTGGGATGGCGATGGGAGTTGTTAAAAGATAAACTGAGGCACATGAAAACTTTCAAGGGTCTCTTTGAGCATACATTGATTTGAGTGGGGCAGTGGCAAACCAAGGGCAGTTGGGAGCCCTCCACCAACAGGAGCTTAAGGTTAGATTTTTACAGAGATGTGGAAACAAATCAGGGAAATTATTTGATTGGCGATAGCTGAAGCTGTTGACTTCTTTGGGAAAGCCTGGTTGGTTGTCTGTGATGATTGTTTTCAACTTCATTTTCTTGAATTTGAATGCATTGAGCCTGGCTTACGTTTTGGTTTGCTCGTGGGCCACCAAGGTGTTACAGCCACCCTAGCTTCATGGTCTCCTTGTTTCATTACTTTAACAGAAGAGTCTGCCATGAGGCTGGAGATGCCTCAGGCTCCATCAAGCGTGACTGTGCATACCCAGCAAGGAAGGGGTTTCCTGGGGAATGAGGATGAGGAGGCTTCGAAAGAACCCAGTCAGGCGAGAAGTAGAACTCATTCATCTTCCCAAATGGCTTTTTCTTCAAATCCTTAACCATTGCAACCCCCTTCTGTTGGCATCATCTACACTGTGGTCTTTCAAACATTTTTGACTGTGACTCACAGTCAGAAGTAGATTAAACTTGAAGTCCCAGTTCATAGATAAAGTGATACATGATAGATATTTAATCCTTACTACATGCAATGCACTTTCTATTCTGTTCTATAATTTTTTCATCCCATTTCATTCCCTTCTATTCCAATTCATTTTTAAAAGGGTTGGTTGTACTCACGAAACTGATCACTCCACCCACTGTTTTCAAACACACTTGTTGCTGGATCATGATGTAAATATCTTTTTCACTGAAGATTGCATTTTTAAAAGTCTGAACAATGCTGCTTTACAAGCCAAGGCCCAGGCCCAGACATTTCTGCATCAGAGAGCACACCCCAGGCAAATGGACTTTGACTCTGAGATCACTCGGATCCCATGCTGGGGGACTTCTGTGATGAAGAGCCGGGACGCTAGCTAATGGCCCTTGCCCTCAGCAGCAAGGGCTCCAGGAATGGACTGCCTTCTGATAGTGTCGTTCTGAGCCAGTGGCAGTTGCCTTTCAAAGCACAGTGGTATTAAATGAGTTCTTAAAATGACCTGATTCCAGGCAGGAAGCCCCAGGGGATGTGTGTGATTTTTTTTTTTTTTTTTTGGTGTGAGTGTGAAGATCATCATTATTGATATCTGTTGTCCTAGCAAAAGGCATTTAGCAGACTTGCATTTGTCTGGTGTGGTTGAAGCCTGCCTGGTTTATGGGTTGTTGATTATAACTTGCAGGAGGGAAGATGGATTTTTGACATAAATCCTGGCCTAAAGCAACCTTCCAGGTCACCTTTAGCGAGGGAGAAGGCAGTGCCTTGATGGGGAAGAGCATAGTGTTATGTGTTTGAAGACCTGGAAGTAAGTGGAAAATCATCTCCTTGTATGGCCTCGGGCAAGGCATCGAACCTCTTTAGACCCAAATTCTTGACAAATAAAACAGGTGCAACAATACCCTCCCTTGACTTGACAGCGGCTTTTTAGGGATAAAAACAAGAGTGTATGTAGAAGTGCTTTACAACGTCTCAAACTCTTATTGCAGCAATGACAGTTTCTATTGAATACAAACAATGATAATTAATAAGTGCTTTCCAAACAATAATAAAACTACCATCTTAGAAGACAAGGGAACTGAGGCCCCTAGTCAAATGAAACAGAGCAATAAATGATGAAACCAGAATTGAAACCCAAGTCATTCCGGTTTTCAAGTCCTTGCTCTGAACAATTACGTTGTAGAGTAGGCATTTCAGAGAGCACAGGAGCTCCAAGGCTGTGTGCTCCTTGACCAGGAGGCTGGTGCTGAGAGCATGCTCAGTCTGTGTTCATTGAAAATAAATATCCTCTCTCGTCCTTCTTCCCAAAGAATTTTGGGACTCTTAATTTATTGTGTTGTTTTTTTGTTTTTTTTTTTGTTTTGTTTTTGGATAGAAAATTACTCTGTCACCCCGCATAGCTCACTGTCACATTTGGAGTAGCCAAAAAAAAAAAAAAAAAAAACAAGCTGGGCTGGATTCAGAAATAAATTTGTTCAGGTTGAAAAATATGTAATTAACCAAATGCCTATTTTGTTCATTTTCAAATATGGGCACCAACGAGGCACAAATGCCATTGGCAAGTCCTACAGTAAAGGCTCACACTATAATTGCTCCAGGGAAGCTAAAATGGACTTGAAGGCTGAGATTGGTGTCTAGCTTGGCTGAGTCATATCTGACTCCATTCGGGACAAGCTCATGTAGAGTTTCTTGCCTTTTCTGCGATTTGGCCCAAGAAAGGCAGAGATCATAGCTTCCGAACCCAGAGTTGGACCTGTATTTATTATGCACAGCCTGGAAAGTCACCATTGGAGTCTTCCAGGGCTGCCATTAGGAAGTATGACAGACTGAAGGGCAGAAATATATTTTCTCACGATTTTAGACCAAGATCAAGGTGTCTGCAGTGTTTTTTTTTTTCTTTTTTAAATACCTTTCTTCTTGACTTGCAGGTGGCCATTTTCTCTCTGTGTCTTCACATAGTTTTACCTCTGTGTGTGTCTGTGTCCAAATCTCCTCCTCTTACGAGGACATGGGCCCACACTACTGACCTCATTTAACCCTTGTCATTTCTACAAAGACCCTATCTCCAAAACCAGCCACATTCTGAGGTCCTAGGGGTTAGGACTTTGACATATTAATTTAGAGGGGATACAGTTCAGCTTATAACAAAGTAGGAAACAAATAAAACAAAAATGATGACACTTGGGTCTACAAGTGACATTTCTGAACTGTAATAAAATCTTGGGTCCTAGAAGTGAAAGGGAGACAAACAAAATTCTTTAGTTTTGTGTATTTTTTACTTTGAACTATGAAATTTATTTTAATTCCTTTTCCAGCCTCTGTTGTTAAACTAAAACTGTCTCTTTCACATTGAGAATAGCAGGTTATTTCCCAAGGAAAGTGATTATAACCACTCAATAGACATACGTGTACTTCCTCACAAGAGCCATGGATAAGGAAGAGAAATATTTCTCCATCAAAGGGAAAACTTTTATGCTAAGCAAGATAAGTCAATCAGAGAAAGACAATTATCATGGTTTCATTCATATGTGAAATATAATAAATAGCACAGAGGATCATAGGGGAAGGGAGGGAAAACTGAATGGGAATAAATCAGAGGGAGACAAACCATGAGAGACTCTTGACTCTAGGAAACAAACTGAGGGTTGCTGGAGGGGAGGCGGGTGGGGGGATGGGGTAACTTGGTGATGGGCATTAAGAGGGCATGTGATGTGATGAGCACTGGGTGTTACATGCAATTGATAAATTATTGAACTCTACATCTGACACTGATGATGTACTATATGTTGGGTAATTGAATTTGAATTAAAAAAAAAAAGAAAGGAAAACTACCAGACGTTAGATTGATTTTGTGTTCTAGGGCTTGCCAGGTGGAGAGTTGAAGGCAAGACTTTGTGGTGGTTTTAGATGGAGTTTGTGCTTGGGGGTAGGACCTCTACCCAAACTGGTGTGATACCCACAACGGTCTAGACCTTATTGCCTGAGAACCCTCTGTGGACTTGTCGTCTGAACATTCTTACACTGGTTTTTGCTGTTTCACACGGCCTGTATACTTGGCCCCAGAGAGTTTCCACTTTTCTTTTTTTCCTCCCTCTTTCTTTATTCAGATGTATTAAGATATATTTCACATATGGTAAAATTCATCCCTTGTTTTAGGTGTATAATTAGAAGAGTTTTGAAAGATGTATGTATTATGGAACTTGTACCACAATTGAGATACAGATTATTTCTGCTCAACCCCCAAAAGATCTCTACTACTCCTGTGCATTCTTTCTTAAATATTTAATCCAGATTTCAAAAATGAAAGCATTAGGGTCAATTGGTAAGGACATAACTTGGAATTCAATTTTTTTAAATAGATACAAGACTATTCAAATGATCGAATTCTTCTTTAGTAAGCTTTGGTTGTTTGGTTGTGTCTTTCAAGGAATGTGTCCATTTATCATCAGGTTTATTGGCATAGAGTTGTTTAAAATACTCCTTCCTATCCTTTTCATGTTTATTGGTGCTGTAACGGTATTCCCTCTTTCACTTCTGCTATTGGTCATTTATGTCTTCTCTTTCCTTTACTTAATCCGTCTGGCTAGTGGCTTATCGGTTTTGTTTGATAAAGTCTGCACTGAGCAAGTAAGAGGATACATGTGTGAGCAGATGTGACAGTTTTTAACAGTTTGCCTTGTAATCCTAGGATGCTCTTCAAATAAACTGTTACTGAAGTGTGAAGGAACGCTAGTAAGAAATTTGATTTCGAAGACGAACCACCAGCCATGACGATGATGATGCTTATAAATTTTATAAAAATAAATAAGACTTTGTGTTTAGTATATTTAGTCCTTGTGGTTAGTGGCTTAACAGATTATACCATAACTACTTTAATTTGATGTTGTAAATACAAAAATGAGGCGGTGAGTACCCCAAACTTAACATTAAGCACAAAAACTACCTAAATGCTATATTAGCCTTCGCTCATGATTATCCTTGTGACATGAGGGACACAAGCAGGGAGCATGTCCTGGGTGGGGGACATACCAGTGGTATTGCTCTACCACCAGGTAACATCCTATTCAGGCATCAGGGTAGAAAGTAGCAAGTGAATTGAAAACCAGGTGCTGGTCCACAGTCTGTCCCCTGAAGCTGTGTGGCCACATGTGTTTTGAAAATCAGAGTTTTCATAAGGCAAGAAGGAGTGTGTGTTCTCCTTTGTCACACCGTCAGCAGGATCTGGGGCAGCATCGCATAATCAAACACGCTGGGAAACCAATGACCATAAATCACCTCTAGGAGTTTGCTGCCAAATGCGTTCCTCCACAATGCTATTTTTCAAAGACTTTTTGGATTTCGAGACTGTAGATAAAAAAGAACTATAACATACATGGTCAAATTTGGCCATGAGAAATATCCTAAATCTCCCATAAAATATGGTATATCGGTTTTGTGTAGAGTTTCCCATTTTTTTTCCTGCTAAGTCTAATACAGCCAATTGTTCCTCCAGGGTAGGACAGATTGCTGTTGCTTAGTTGAACACCAGATGAAGTAATTGGCTTGCATTTAGGGGCCCATGTTGAATGAAAATTATGCTTTCTCTCTATTTTTTTGGCCAAGCGTGTATAGTTGAATTTGGGCAGATTAAATCAATGTACGTTTGATACAACTGCACCATGGAATACTTGCTTGAACGGTTTTACATGAGCCGACAGGAATAGACAGGAATAAAAATAAACACCAGTGCCAAACTATAGCCTTCCGAATCAGCGACACATTTATAAGAAGTTAAAATATATGCACAGAGATGGCAGAAGATGATGTATTCTGAGGTCTGCGCAAAACAATTTAACGTGGCAACACAAGTTAATGAATTGGTGGTAGCCAATGTGTTAACACCTCTCAGTGTGAGGCTTTGTACTGCAGTTTTTAAAATAATTCAAATATATTTTAAAAATGAAGTCTGTATCAAGTCCAAGCACTCTATATAATACAGTTTGGTTGTCTCCACAGTTTATTCTAGATGTAGACAACAATGCAGCAATTACAATAAAAATAAAAAAATAACGCATTCATCATAATTAACGTTTTTGAGTCCTTACTATGTGTCCAGCACTGTTCTATGTGCTTAAGATATTAACTCATCTCACTCTGACTTATTCTTTCAGTAAATATGTATTGAGCATTTGTATTAGGCATTGGTTTAGATCAGTGATACTCAACTGGGAGAGATTTTGCTTTCTGGGGGGCGGATATTTGGCAATATTTGGAAACATTTTGCTTGCTGTAACTGGGGAAGGGCAGCTGATGGGCAGAGGCCAGGGATGCGGCTAAACCCTCAACAAAACACAGGGCAGGCCTCTGTGATAAAGGATTATCCTGCCCAAAATGTCAGGAGTGCGGAGCAGCCCTATTCTGGGTGACAGAGATATAACAGTGGACAAAATAGACAAAATTTCTACCTTCGTGAAACTGATTTTAGTGAGGAGAAACAAATCATTTAAAAAGTAAATATTTGTCAATTGTATTAGAAGGCAATGAAGGTTTTATAACTATGGAGGGGGAAAAAATGGGGAAGAAGGGTGAGAAATGCATGTGCGTGCTTGCCTGGAGGGTTGGTGGTTGGAAACTCAAACAGAATGTTCAAGGAAGGCCTAGCTTAAGAGGTGACCTTGGAGAAAGCCTTGAAGGAGTGGGGGGCATGCATGTGGATACCCAGGGAAAGAGTTGATTCCAGGTAGAGGGAAAAGCAACAGGAAAGGATGGACCTAGGCAAGAGCATGGATGGCTTTTTCAAGGAATAGTAAGAAGACCATTATGACCTGATGAGAGTGTGGGAGGTGACACAAAGTTAGAGGGAGATGAGGGAGGGACAATGTGTAGTGTTCATAGACCAGTGTAAAGATTTGAGTTTATTCTGTGTGAGAGAGGAAAGCCATTGCAGGGTTTGGGGCTGAGAAGTATCATGAGCTGATTTATGTTTTTAAAGGATTCTGCTGGTCATTGCTTTGAGAATTGACCATTGAGGGCCAAGGATGGAAACAAGGAGACCATTAAGTAGTCATGGCAACAATCCAGTGAGAGATTACAGTGACTTGAACAGGGTTCCAGCAGGTAAAGGTGAGAGGTGGTTGGATTCTGGACAGTTTTCAAGATTGAGGTGACAGAATTTTGTCAATGCATATGGGGTGAGGGGAAAGATTCCCGAAGGTTTATTTTTTTAATTTTTTTTAATTTTTTTTTGTTGGCTTGTTTTTAGACTAAGCCCCTCAAAAAATGGAATTACCATTTATTGAAATGGAGAAGGCTGTGGTAAGGGTAGTTTGGAGATGAAAACCAGAATCATTATGTTTAATTTGGGTATGTTTGGATATGTTTAATTTGAGATATCAAATTCAAACATCCAAGTATGCTGTCTCAACACTTATGATCACTCTGGAAAATAGGACCCCTGTTAGCCCCATCTTGCAGATGAGGAACCAGGAAAAAAGAGGTTATTTAACTTGTCTAAAATCATCCAGCTCAATTATGACAATAGAAAGTGACATCTTGCTGAAAGAACTCATCAGCCCCTCTCCTGGGATGGCATCTCCTGATATGTTTCTATAGATGACCTTGACAAGCTCTGGGAGAGAGAAATTCTCTGCATAGAGGTGATGTCTTGATAAATCATCTTATGCAGTTGGTACCTGAACATCAAGTTGCCATCTCAGCCAACTTTTCTTTGATCATTGGACTAAAGCCAGCCATAACGTAAAACCTAAAGAAAAGAAGATTCTTCACTTGCAGGCAGGTGGCTTAGGAAATGATGACCTATTGAGCATCTCCATTCGAAAGACCACTGACCCAAGGGTCCCATGAACAGATCTGCAAAACACAGCCAACATCACTCACGACACATGGTGTCCTGGGCTCAAACTTAACTTTTCCAAGTGTGAGAAAGATGTGAGAGCATGATTTCTATGATATGTCCATGTGTCCCAGTGGCTTTTTCATCCCAAGGGTTAGGCTTGTACCCCATCAGCCCAGTGAAGAGGTCCACTCTCCACTGCTTCAGTGGCTGGAGAGTCTGTATAGTTTGCTACATTTTTGTTTATTGTCCATTCCCCACTTTAGAGAGTAAGTTTCCTGAGGGCAGAGGTTTGTCTGTTCTGTTCATTGTTCAGGACAATGCCTGGCATAGAGCAAATGCTCACTGAATATCTTTTGAATGAGGAAATGGATAATCCTCACATTAATTATCCCTAGGAGGTTGACTCTCTCTCTCATCATATATATATGATATATTTAATATACTAGCAGTAGCAGAGTGTAATAATTAAGTCTTCTTGAGTTCAATGCCCCTCTTTGCTGTTTGAACTCTCAGCATCAGAGGTCCATCTGTAAGTGGGAGATAATGATAATGATGATAATAATATGCCTACATCGTAGAGTTGCTGTGCCGATGAAATGAATTAATACAAATACAGGGCTTAGAGTAGTGTAGCAAATGCTATTATAAATATTAGATAATGTTAATCTATTTTGTTCTTTAACTTGTAAAGGTGTAAGATGTATACACCTTACTCCCATCTTCCACCTCCCCCACAGTCTAAGTATTTTGCATTTTCCAAGAGTATCCAAACTTCAGCAAGGTATTTGTTTATACGTATATTTAGCTAATTTGTGTGTGTGTGTGTGTGTGTGTGTGTGTGTGAAATTACCCATTATGTAAATGGCTTTGGTTTAGTAAGCAGAATATGCTGGGATATGGTTAATGCAAAATTGTTTAATGAAACTTGGAAAACAGAAGAATCATAAAGAATTCTCCAGAGAGACAGTCTGATGAAGGCGTAGCCAATACATTTGCAAGTTTTTATTTTTAAGTAATAACCAGCCACTAATGCAGTAATGGCTCAGAGAAGAACATTGATTTATCCACGGCGAGGTGGGTTGTGTTTCCCTGCTACATTGCCAGCTGTCATTTTTGATATTAAGCTGCGTTGCTTCAATCCAATATCTGTCAATCCAGCTTTCAAAGAAGAAGCTTCAAACAGTGTGGAGGCTTTGTTATTTTCGTGGATGGGTAATGGAAGTATTTTCGTGCTTTGTCTGGTAGGAGCCATTTGCTTTTTAGCTGAACTGGAATCTAGCTTGTTATGATGCCCTGTGCACTCAGATTCCTTAGCAAAATGGTAAGGCTCTTAAATTCTTTCTGAGAAGGCTCTTGGAGTTGGCCGTTGTTTCAGGTGCCCTCCGATGCCTCAGGCAGAACTCTACTTTGATCTATGCATATCTCCCTCTTGTCTGGAAGTCCTGTTCCCCATGTTGAGGGGGAAGAGCATTATTCAGTATAAGTAGATCATAGTGGAACAAATCCTTGAAGAAACTTTTTTAAAAAAAGCATCTAAAAGGCAAAATGAAAAACAAAATCTTCCTATTGAGCTTTCCCTAGTATCCTCTCTTCCCAAAAAACAAAAACAAAAGAACTTAGCTGGATATACAGATATCAAAGGAGATTATTAGTTAAGCCTAAGTGGAAAATTCTTCAACTCCTTCATTCACTCATTCATTCAACATGATTTATCGTGGGTCCACGATATGTGGGGTATTTTGCTAGGTGGCAGAGGCACAAGGTGAGTACAGTACAATTATTAGCAAGATGAAAAACACTTTTTTCCTTATTTTCCTTATGAAAGCTGAGATTTCAAGGAAAATTTACCCAAAGAAGCCTCATGTCTCTATTTCACAAACCCCACATTAAGCACTTGCTGTGTACAGGGAATGGTGCTAGGCGCCGAGAGTATATGAATGGGATCCTTGAGTCTTAATGAGGAGAAACATAATGTACAGATTCAAAGCTCTCCTCCAAAGGGTTCCTAATCTGTGGTAGACAGAATTCTAAGATGCCCCCTTCCCCAGATGTCCAGCCCTAATCCCCAGGAATGTGAATGTGTTGAGACATCGCATTCATGATTATGTTACATTTCATGTCAGAAAGGATTTTCCATGTGTAATTAAGGTTACTAATCAGTTGACATTGAACTCAAAATAATTGTCCTGGTGGACCTAATCTAATCACTTTAAAAGCAGACTTTTCTTTCAGTGGTAGTAGAGGAGGAAGGCAGAGGGAGGGAGTATGATATAAGGAAGGTTGTTGAAAAGGAAGGGGCCAGGGGGCTAGGTCCTGAGAGCAGCCTCAAGATGCTGAGAGTGGTACCTTGCTGATAGTCAGCAAGAAAATGGGGACCTCGGTCCTACAACCCAAGGAATTGAATTTGGGCAACAATATGAATGAGCTCGGGAGCCATTCTTCCTGAGAGTTACCATATAGGAACCTAGTACAGGTGATACTTTTGACTTCAGCTTTGTGAGATCCACACAAAGAGCCCAGATGAGTCTGCCTGGACTCCTGACCTCCAGTACTGTAACATTATAAACGGGTGTTGTTTTAAGTAGCTAAGTTTGTAGTCATTTATTACACAGCAATAAAAAAAAGAATATATCATTCTTGGTCATTCCACATTCTTATTGATAGTTTGTAGTTATGATATCTTAACACTTGAGTGGATGTTGAGTGACCTATGTAGTCTTTATGATTGTTAGTAAAATCGCCTCCTTATATTTGTACAAATGCTTTCACAAAGTACTTTCACATATAGTTTTCTCATTTGATTTTCACAGTTTGTGAAGAATCACCATGTCCGTGTTAAAGTTGAAGAAAGTGAACATGGGACATAATGCGACTTACCAAATAACCATCCTAAGTGGTAAGAGTGGGCTTGAATCCAGGCCCTGGCACTCCCATTTTACTTACACTTACTCATCAGAAAACCCCTACCCCACATAGGTTGTTTGTCTATCTTGTTTTTCTCTTCATTATTCCAAGGTCACCATCATTGCTGTCGTCATTCTCTTCCTCCTGCTGCTGCTTGTTTACTAAATGCTCATTAACTAAATAATGGCAGTTAAAACATTTTTTTAAATGCCAAAACACTTACTGAGTATCTTTTATATGGTGCTTGCTGTCCAGCATGGCAAACAAAATGACAAGTGTCCTCTTGTTTCTATACATGGTATGGAGTCTGGGAAATAGAGTCACCAAGAAGACATGCTTCCAAAGCATGTGAAATATATAAGTAGAAATAGACTTCTTTTTCTGGAATTAACTCACAAAATAAGACAACCCAGCAATCTTTTCTGTCCCTCTGTAAGTTTTTGTCCAGTTTTATTGAACTATAATTGACATATGAAATTGTATTAGTTAGTTGAAGGTGTACAAAATAATAATCTGATATATGTATCTATTAGGAAATGATTGCCACAATAAGTTTAATTAACATCCTTAACATCTATACAGTGTAATAATTGCAACATAGTTCCAATTTTTTCTTGTGATGAGAAATTATAATTTTTTATGATGAAAAATTGTAACTTTTTTTAAGGGGGGGAGGGGCAGAGAGCGAGGGAGAGAGAGAATCTGAAGCAGGCTCCATGCCCAGCGTGGAGCCTGATGTGGGGCTTGGTCTCACGACCCTGAGATCATGACCTGAGCTGAAATTAAGAGTTGAACACCTAACCAACTGAGCCACCCAGGTGCCCCAAAGTGGTAACTTTCTTCATGATGAGAATTATAACATAACTAAATTTTTTTCCTGTGATGAGAACTTTTAAGATCCACTCTCTTAGGAACTTTCAAATATACAACCAGTGTTGTTCTCTATAGTCCTCATACTCTACATTAGACCCCAGACCTTATTTATCTTATAACTGGAAGTTCGTACCCTTCATCACCTTCACCCATTTCCCCATTCCCAGCCCATGCCCCATCTTGCCTCTGGCAATCACCAATCTCTTCTCTGTTTCTATGAGTTCATGTTTGTTTGTTTGTTTGTTTGTTTGTTTTAGGGTCTACAGATGAGAGATCCTACCATATTTGTCATTCTCTGTCAGATTTATTTCACTAAGTGTAATGCTCTGAAGGTCCACCTATGTTATCACAAATGGCAGGATTTCCTTTTCTGTAGCTGAATAATATAGACCACAATATGTATATCACCTTTTCTTCATCCTTTCATCCATCAATGGATACTTAGGTTGTTTCCATGTCTTGGCTATTGTGAATAATGCTACAGTGAACATGGAGGTGCAGATATCTCTTTAGGAGAGCAATTTCAGGTTTTTATTTTTTGAGTTTTTTTTTGTTGTTGTTAAAAAAAATTCTGTATGATCTTGTCCTTTTCTTTGCAAAAATGGTTTTTGGAGAGGTATTCCTATTTCCTGGTTTTTCTTTCAGAAAAATGGTTAGGGCAATTTAATTTGTGTGGGAGAGACTGGAACATGGATGCCCATAAGAAACGAGACTCAGGCTGGAATCCTGCCAAGTTTCATAAACCAGTAAACCTCCCCAGCCTCCCGCCACTCCAGCAAGCCCTTGAGAGTGGGGGGACAGTAAGCAGGACTTGGGAAGACCAGGGAAACCTGCATTCCCACTCCCCAACACGATGCCTTTTTTCCTTTGAATCAATCCAATGACCTGGGGGAACCTGTCCAGTTGAGACTAAAGGCCACACTACTCTCAGCATAGAGCAGAGAATCCACTACCCAAGTGCTAGAGTCCCTTGTTCTGTTCTTCCCTCTCTCTTTTAATTTTTTTTTTCCTTGAAGGATGTTTTTTGGTGGGAGGAAATTAAAGTCTAAAAGTAAACTTAATTTGACATGGGGGTTCAGAAGCTATCTAGTTGTACCTGTTATCATCTAATCAAACAATTTGGAGTTAATATGGTAGGAGTTAACAGACACCGTCTCCCGGTGTCCGTTGCCTTTGGCCCCTATAACAGCTGTTGCTATGGGAATGGAATCATGTGGGGGTGGACATCCCCCCACCAAAGAACATTCCGTGGCTAGACCATGCTCAAAGGATCTCTGTTGGCAGTCCCAGGGAGAGGTAAAGAGGATATTTTGTGACCAGGGTCGGCTCCAGAAGACCTGGTTAGGAGGGGCTTATGGGCTACAATCTGTTGAAATGTGTCTTGAAGCCAATTTTTCATGGCATGTCCACTGTGTCACTAGGATTATAGCAATCTCTGGGGTAGGTGAGGCCAACTGCCCTGCATGACCCCTGTTCAGCCATTGCTTTGTAGATCATTGATGACAAGCCAGGAACTCACTGTCTATAAGTCTAAGGACCCTCTTGGTGTGCAGCTGCTACCACTGCTCTGTTGAGCCAGATGGAAGGGACGTGGGGGGCGGTAAGCTTCATCCCACCTGGGTGATGAGAAAAGCAAGGCCCAGTCCACCAGAGACTCCCAGTTACAGAAGGGATCAATGACAAGCAAGGAGAGAGAACCAAAGGACTCTCAGTGTTAGGTGTGCATGTGATAAAGAAAAAAAAAAAAAAGAAAGAAAACAACTCCAAATCAAGAAAAAAAAAATCCATTGTGCCGATCTCTCTTCTATCAAGAACAGATTTAAAAAAAAATCAAAGTCCCATCTGTTCTGTGTCAACATTAGAGATTGTACATTGTGTTTCATCAAAAGCAGGTTTGCCACGGTGGTGGCGGTTATATTTTTGGAACGTGCTTAGAAACCCGGAGTAACTAAACAGAACTTGGCCCGCCAGGCCCTCTCCTGCTGCCTGTGTTTGTGTTCTTCTGGCAGTTGATGTTTTTAATTGATTTATCTGACCAGGAGGACCCTGGGAAAAGACGAGCAGGTGAAGGCAGCTGCCTGGGCTTCTGGAACAAACACAGATAAGGGCCCAAGGCTCTCAGCACTACAGCACAGTTTGCCCGTGCAGATTTGTCCTCTGAATTCACAGCAGCGGCTTCATCAGCCCCGTAGCCTCGAGGGTGCACATTTGAGGACCACTGGCTCGATGTGGCCGTGAGTGATGCTGGGGTAGAAATTCTGTCCTGGAGCCTTTCTTCGGCTTTCTGCTGTCTCACCCCTGAGATCCCCTGCTGCAGGTCCAAGGATCAGCACAGGCCAGTGGGCTCCTCATTGCCTGGCTTCCAGGCCAGAGGAGAAAAAAGTGGATGAGGCCATCTGTAATCACCGCGCTCTTGTGGCTTTCACTCCGTGCTTTTTCCTTGGCTTTTCCCATTTGTCCAACATGGAGTCCACACCGCTCAGGTGACACTGAGGATGGTACGCCTCACTGTGCTCTGATGAAAAGCAGACCGTCCCACTCACGCCCTCCAACACCTGTTGCTTTCTGCATGCATGTGCTGCCATCAGGGTGGAAATGATGAGGGCAATCCTGAAAAATGTGCCAGTCTCTTCTCGAACTAGATGTAGTGACAAAAGTCCTGAGGGAGATCTCTGTTCAGAGCAAAGGCTTTCATGATGCCTTCCGTGGCACAGCCAGAATGCCCAGGCATCCAGGAGGAGTAGTGGTGGTTGCGGGGGCACCGCCTTGGTGAAGGTGTGTCCATCACCGAGAGGTGGGGTATGCAACACTGATCTCCCAGGAGGAACCGGAGGGCCAATTTGCATTAATAGCCCAAGGACAGAAAGAAGCCAGGAAAAGATGAAGCTTGGAAGATAGGCCATGATGGACCAGGGTGGTCCAGCTGAAGCCCAATAAAGGAGATTGAAAAGACCTCCGAGAGAGGTGGTCTGGATAGGTGGCCCAGGCTCATGGAAATACTCCAGGTGGAGAGGAATAAGGCACAGCTGGGTCTGGCAAAGTAGGTGGCTAAGTTGGACCCAGGCACACTGGTTAAGCTATGGGGCCATGTGGCCAAGCTTGTCCAACCTGGGGATTCTCCGTGCTCTGGTCAATGACCTAGGTCAACAAGGTCATCTTAGCAGCAGTGGACATGCATGAAGTGTGCACAGCGAGAGGAACTGATAGTTGTCACCTCAGATATGCATTCTCTCTCCTCTTGCTATTTAAAAACAGAATCAACACCCTCCCCCTCCCTTCCCCTTTTGATGGAATGAATATGGTGGTGGACTCCTAACAGCAAGTGTTATGGACCCCTCAAGTTTTGGCCTTTCTGCTCATAGGCCAAGTGGGTATTCCAGCGATTACTTGGAAGAAGGGAAGAACTATGACCGTATTTGGAAGTCACGTTGTTGAGGCAGACATATTTTGTAGTTTTACCTCACACACTCTGAGCTTGATAGTGGAATTTATAGCTGCATTTTAAGAGTTATTTTAGGTATAAAACTCCATCTTTAGCATTTTCGAATTGTAATCTCATGTGTTCTTTCCTCAAAACATTGGGGAAAGTATATTCTGAGATGATTCTGACCCCCAAGGGAGTAGGTGTAGGACATCTGATCGCATCCTTCATAGACATTCCTTCGAGGATTGGCCCCCAACTATAGCTTACATTGAAAGAACGTGCCTCCCCCAGAGAGCACAGTTCTTAGGGCATGGCCAACACCCAGTTACTGAGAAGAAATCTCTAAGGGGATTAGAGGGGCCCCAATTAAGTTTGCATTTGTGAAAGGGATGGAGCTTGAGGTTGTATTAAATCAGGCCACCACCGCTAATGTGACTGGAATGGAATGGCTCTAGGTGCCTCATCATGTTCGGAGGAGAGCTGGGGGGTGGGGGGGAGTAAGGGGACAGAGGGGGAGGGGAGGGCACTGGAGAGCTAGAGTCCTCACGTCCCCTGGTGACCGCTGGATTCTTGCGGCGTTGATGTTGAAACAAAGGCTGCAGGCTTGAAGCAGGTCGGGAAATGTTTTCTCTGGACTGTAACTGGTTCTTCAGAAGAACAATGTCTTTTTATTATCATCATTATTATTTCCAAACTCTAACACTTACTATTAAGTGTTTATTGAATGAAGGAAAGAATGAATATTGATTAGGCAGTCAGGAAGCCTGGGTTTTAATCCAATCTCCGCCATATCGATTTTTAGTCACCTCTGTGATCGCTGTGATAGTGCGCCTTATACTTTTTATCTGCCTTAATTTTAATGATCTAATTTACATCTCGGTTTTCTCAAACTAGTCTGGAAGCTCTTTAAGGAAAAGGGAGCATCTGTGTCTCACCTACTCACTGTTTAGCAGGGAGGCTGGGTTTGTTACTTACTGGTAAGAACACGGGCTCTGGGGCCAGACTGCTTGGGTTCACATCCTGACTCCTCCACTTACTTGCTGTGTGAGCTCGGGGAAATTGCTTAACGTCTCTGAGGCTTGGAATAAAACTGGATAACAATATCAACAACCTCACAGACGTGTGTGAAAATTAAATGACAAATACTCTTAAAATGCTTGGGACGGGGGTGCCAGGGTGACTCAGTCCATTAAGCGTCTGCCTTATGCTCAGGTCATGGTCTCAGGGTCTTGGCACTGAGCCCCATGTGGGGCTCTTCGCTCAGCAGGGAGTCTGATTTTCCCTCTGCCCCTCCCCCAACTTATGCCTGGAGGCTCTCTCTCTCTCTCAAATAAATAAATAAATAAAATATTAAAAAAATGCTCGGGACAGTGATACATGCTCAGCAAATATGAACAACTACTTTACTTATTTTAATTGTTGAT
>NC_048226.1:89916078-89921136 GCF_002007445.2 Ailuropoda melanoleuca | reverse complement strand
TTACTTGCTGTGTGAGCTCGGGGAAATTGCTTAACGTCTCTGAGGCTTGGAATAAAACTGGATAACAATATCAACAACCTCACAGACGTGTGTGAAAATTAAATGACACATACTCTTAAAATGCTTGGGACGGGGGTGCCAGGGTGACTCAGTCCATTAAGCGTCTGCCTTATGCTCAGGTCGTGGTCTCAGGGTCTTGGCACTGAGCCCCATGTGGGGCNATTAATATATATATATATAAAACACCACCACTCCATCTTAGTGAGGCTGTCTTCTTATCTATAGTATAGGAGCTGTAATATAATAACAATAATATTCTGAAGGTTCTCGAGAGGGACAGATGAGACCATGGCTAAGAGCCAAAACATCTTTTTGAAAACCATGAAGTATCTTAGAATTCTCTGGCACCATCATTTCTAGTATTAACTGCAACATAGCTAGAAGAAATGATTTGCTCAAAATTCAGACAGAGCTGGAACATTCAGGGTGCTTCCCTGAGTTGCCAAAATACTGCTTAGCTGTGATGCATGCTGCCGAAGCCTCTGGGATTACTGTGCCTTTTTCAGTATTTACGTGAAGGTAGAGCCACTGGTCTTTTAGCAAAGCACTATGCTTCAATCAAAGCTGCCCCGGCTTTACTGTCCTCATCCTTGGTGCCCTTGCTCAAAGGTCTGGTAACTCTCAGAGCTGCCCTTGATTTCCAAGCTGCTACATATCAACAGTCAGCCCTTTAAGTGCAGGCTGGATGTGCTAGGCATAGATTTTGCTAGGTGCTGTGGACCATCAAGAGGAGGGAGAGAAAAGCCTACACTAGGAGTTAGGACACATAAGATGGAGGTATAATATTTACCACTAACGAACTGCGGTGCCCCAGACAAGCCCCCTTGACTATTTGTGGTTCACTTTCCATATCTGCAAATTAAAAGCCATCAGATTATTTCCCAGATCCTTGCAGAGTCAATGCCCTTGGAGTCACAAGTCCTGTGCCCCATTGGTACTTCTGTCATTCTCTATGACACTGGTGAAGTCACCGTCTCTCTTCAATCCACAGCAGCCTCACTTATCTAGGACTTTTTCTTGAAACATACAATTTTTGTGCTTCTAATATGTCAGTCACTGCACCAGGCATTGAAAATGCACAAACACACACACGGGTATATACACATACTAACCAGTTCCAATGCTTATTGTGTGCAAAGCACTATGGCTTCACGCTTTACTGTAGCCTTTATAACAATTTGATGAGGAAGGTATTTTTGTCTTCATTCTACACATGGGTGAACTGAATCTAAGAGCAATGAACTTGCCCAACGGCACGCTGCTAGTAAGTGGTACAAGCTAAGCTTTGAACCCCATGGATCTGACTCTACCTAACCATGATGCTACATGGTCACCTAGAAAAGATAAGGAAAACATCAGTTTTACCCTAGACTAACCTCATTTATTTTTTATTGGCCACTAGTGGCCATGTGGGGGATGTTGATTCATAGGTGACTAGGTTTGGGCCTGAGACAGAACACACGAGTCAGCTGGATTTGTAGAGGGTTGAAGAGTACCCCGTTAAGTGGGAATACTGCCTCTGAATCCCACAGAAGCCTGAAGGGTTCTGGCCTTTTCTTCCATCATGTTTTTAAGTAATGGCATGGATGAGGGCATGAGTGGGGCAGATTCATTGTGACGTGAGTTTGGAAGGACTGGCCAATCAACCAAGTGACAGAATCATAATGAGAAACGATGTGCCTGCTAAGTACTTTATATGCATTATCACATTTTAAACACAACCCTCAATAGAGCTATCCTTATCTCCATTTTATTGATGAAGACCCAAGTCTGGGGAAGTGACCATCCAAGGATGATATGGCCTGTAAGTGAATTTTTTCCCCAAACTAAACTTTCTAATTTGGAATAATTATGTATTTATGGAAAGTGTGCAAAGATAGAACCTAGCATCCTGGTATATACCTAATTGTTAGCATCTTATATTATGGTAGCACATTTGTCAAATTAAGAAACCCATATCAGTACATTATTATTAAATTAAAATCCAGCCTTTCTGTTGATTTCACCCTAATTTTTTTCCACTAATGTTCTTACATTAGGTTCCTAGGCTGCCGTAACAAAATACTTTGAGCTAGGTGGCTTACAGCCATAGGAATTTATTTTCTCACAGTTCTGGAAGCCAGAAGTCCAAAAGCAAAGGGTCCAGAGGGTGATGCTCTCTCTAAAGACCCTAAAGAGGAGAGCTTCTTTGCCTCTTCTAGAATCTCGTGGTTGCCGGTAATCCCAGAGTTCCTTGGTGCTGTGGTCTGAATGTTTGTATTCCCTCAAAATTTGTATGTTGAAATCCTAATGCATGATTTGATGGTATTAGAGGTGGGGTCTTTGGAAATTAATATCCTTCTGAAAGAGGCCCATGAGAGCACTCTCTTTCCTTCCATCATGTGCGACTACGGTGAGAAGTCTGCAACCCAGATGGGGGCCCTCACCTGCCCATGCTGGCACCCTGGCCTTGGACTTCCAGCCTCCAGAACTGTGAGAAATAAATTTCTGTTGCTTCTTTTTTTTTTTTTTAAAGATTTTATTTTTATTTATTCGACAGAGATAGAGACAGCCAGCGAGAGAGGGAACACAAGCAGGGGGGAGTGAGAGAGGAAGAAGCAGGCTCATAGCAGAGGAGCCTGATGTGGGGCTCGATCCCAGATCGCCGGGATCACGCCCTGAGCCGAAGGCAGACGCTTAACCGCTGTGCCACCCAGGCGCCCCTCTGTTGCTCCTAAGCCACCCAGTCTTTGGTGTTTCATTAGAGTAGCCAGAATGGACTGAGACCCTTGGCTTGTAGACACATCACTTCAATCTCTGCCTCTGTTTTTACGTGGCCTTCTCTCCTTCTGATCTGTGTCTCTGTGTATAGCTCTCTCTCCTTTTATAAGGACACCAGTCATACTGGTTTTATGGCCATCCTAATCAAATATGACTGTGTCTTGAGGCACTGGGATGGTGCAGTTGGTTAAGCATCCAACTCTTGGTTTTGGCTCAAGTCACGATCTCAGTGTTGTGAGATTGAGCTCAGTATCAGGCTCTGCCTGGATGCGAAATCTGCTTGAGATTCTCTCTCTCCCTCTATCCCTGTGCCCCTCACCCACTCTCCCACTCACTCTCTCTGTCTCTCAAATAAATGAATAAATCTTTAAAAAAAAAACATGGCCGCATCTTAACTTAATTACATCTGCAAGAACCTATCCCCAAATAAGGTCAAATTCTCAGGTACAGGGTAAACATGGATTTTGGAGGGGATGGGTGGTACACTATTCAATCCGGTACCATTCTCTTTCTATTTCAGCATCGGATCAGTGGACCACAGTGCATTCAGCTGTCATGTCCCTTCGTTCACCTCTGATATATTGTAGTTTCTTAGTTTTCCCTTGTTTTTCATGAGCTTGACAGTCTTCTTGAGGAGTATTGGCCAGGTGTCCTGTAGAATGTCTGGGTTTGTCTGATGTTTTTCTTATAATTAGTTTGCTGGTTTTTGAGAAGAATACTATGAAAGTGACATGCCCTTGTGAGTTGGCCTTTAATCTCAGGCTCCAGAGCTCAGGTTTTAGTTATAAAACCTATAACTATAAAGATAAAACACTCCTGAGACTCCGCTGTTGACTTACTCATTGACTCTCATTTCAGGGCTTGCATAGCTGGACATATAATTGGGGGCTCAGTAAATGCCCAATAAATTGACTGATGCAGGATCTGATGACCCCCCCCCGTCTCAATTATCTTTCCCCAAACATGCAAACATAGCCTTCCTACTTACATATCCATGACAAACCTATCCACATTGCTAATGTTAATTTATGTTTTTTGAGATCCACCAATATATCAAATGCTCCTGCAAACACAGAGTTGGACATGACCCCTGCCTGGTAGGCGTAATAATCCAAATGGCAGGAAAGCAGGGGTCACCTGCAGGAGTTGAGCTGTGTACAAAGATTCCATAGCTTGTCATGGCCCAGACGAATTGATAGGAGGGAAAACAAGAACTTGTTCTCTTGCAAAAGGTAGATTATGTGGATTCAAATCCTCTCTTGAATATTAATGATAACCAAACAAAGAAAGCTCTCTTATTAAGCATACCTCAGCCTTCACTTCAATTTAGAAGTGACGGGAGAGTTCGTATTTCTTAGTGGATTAAAATTCCAGAATTCTTGACTTGTCATGTACTTGTTTGCTTGCTTATTTATTTATATATTTACTCATATATTCATTTATTCACCCAGGAATTGGGCAGCCTGATGCACTATGGGGTAGCTAGAAAGAGCACATCATTTAGAGTTAGCAGAACTTTTTTTTTTAATCTTTTTTATTATATTATGTTAGTCACCATACAGTACATCCCCGGATTCCGATGTAAAGTTCGATGCTCCATTAGTTGCGTATAACACCCAGTGCACCATGCAATACATGCCCTCCTTACTACCCATCACCAGCCTATCCCATTCCCCCACCCCCATCCCCTCTGAAGCCCTCAGTTTGTTTCTCAGAGTCCACAGTCTCTCATGCTTCATTCCCCCTTCTGATTACCCCCCCTTCTTTATCCCTTTCTTCTCCTACCGATCTTCCTAGTTCTTATGTTCCATAGATGAGAGAAACCATATAATAATTGTCTTTCTCTGCTTGACTTATTTCACTTAGCATTATCTCCTCCAGTGCCGTCCATGTTGCAGCAAATGTTGAGAACTCGTTCTTTCTGATAGCTGGGTAATATTCCATTGTATATATGGACCACATCTTCTTAATCCAGTCATCTGTTGAAGGGCATCTCGGCTCCCTACACGATTTAGCTATTGTGGACAATGCAGCTATGAACATTGGGGTGCATATGGCCCTTCTCTTCACTATGTCTGTATCTTTGGGGTAAATACCCAGTAGTGCAATGGCTGGGTCATAGGGTAGCTCAATTTTTAACTTTTTAAGGGACCTCCACACTGTTTTCCAGAGTGGCTGTACCAACTTGCATTCCCACCAACAATGTAGGAGGGATCCCCTTTCTCCACATCCTCTCCA
>NC_048226.1:89829487-89912266 GCF_002007445.2 Ailuropoda melanoleuca | reverse complement strand
TTCCATTTATCTTCCGATATCTGTGCGCGGTTTCATGGCTCCCCACTCCATATCTCAATACAGCACTGGAGATGTTCATTTGTAGAGATCCAGATGTGTCTTCCTGCGTCTCAGGCTGATTCCGTGGATGTTCAGGTTGGTCTGGTACCTATCCAACTCAACTCAGGGGACTGGCTGAAAAAGGGGTCCCCTACTCCTCTGCCATCTTAACTCCCCCTCTAGAGTTAGCAGAACTTCTTATAAATCTCAGGTCTCTTAAATTACTAGCTATACCGAAAGCTAAGACTCAGTTTCCCCAGCTATAATATCACAATGAAGTATTCCATTGTGGTGCTCTTTTGCCTACTCAGCATTTACTCACCCTCCCCTGGTGACAGCCACTTCATCCCCAAGGCATTACCCTTCCACCCCTGGGTGCAGACTTGCTCCAGACATCCTGGACTTCTTAAGCCAAGAAATGGACACATGCTTCAAGCCAGCTTCATTATACCCCATCTTGGGAATCTGAGTCTCAAAGGGAGTACTATAAGGGAAGAAGTGACTAGAGTGAATTCATTTTGGAAAGGGCATTTGAAGAAGGCTCTCTATGGGTTTCTTCCACCCAGACCCCCTAGGATGATTTCTATTTATTGTATTGTATTGTATTGTATTGTATTGTATTGTATTGTATTGCGTTGTATTGTATTTTATGTTTTTCTCATGCCAGCTTCTTCATCCTTTTCTTGCATTCTGTGAATCTTCTATCCTTCCCACTGTATGTATGTATGTGTGTGTGTGTGTGTGTGTGTGTGTGTGTGTGTATAATCTGCTTATGGAAGCCAGAGTTGGTCTCTTGCCCATGGCCAAGAACCCTAATGGACATTCCTTTAGCTTCTTCACAGCCCTACCCCATTCTAGGAGCTGGAGATAATTCCTTCCTCCTTTCAACTCCCACATTAATTTGTTTATCCATTTCTGAGAGTTTACATAGCTTCTTCCCTTACATTCCCATTATTTTTGTATCAATCTTGTCGAACCATGAAAGAGACAATCCAGCTACTGGATGTTTATGGGCTGAATTGTGTTCTCCCAAAATTCATATGTTGAAGTCTTAACCCCCAATACCTCAGAATGTGAAGATATGTGGAGATAAGGTCTCTAAAGAGATGGTTAAGGTAAAATGAGGTCATTCAGATGGGCCTTAATCCAGTGTGACTGATGTCCTTATAAGAAGTGGAAATTAGGGCACACACACACACACACAGAGGGAAGACCACGTGAGGACACAAGGAGAAGATGGTCATCTACAAGCCAAGAAGAGAGACCTTAGAAGAAACCAACCAACCCTGCCGACACCTTGATCTCAAACTTATAGCTTCCAGAACTGTGAGGAAATATATTTCTGTTCTTTAAACCAACCAGTCTTTGGTGTTTTGTTATGGCAGCCCTAGCAAACCAATGTAGCGCTCCAGGATAGAGACCCTGGGATAGACTTCAAACCTATAGTTAACCATGAACAGATTACTTAACTGTGCAGTGGCAGTGGTTTTTACTGGTGATGTGGGGGGTGAAGGAGGCCATGGAGGAGGACAGCAGGTGTGCTTTGAGACTAGGTCAAGTCTCAGGAGGAAAAGAAAGAAAAGGACTAGGTGTGCAGTTTCAACTTCCTTCCAAATCACTAGTCACCTCAAGTCACTCCTCTTGGTCTAAAAGGAGTAAAGGGGTTAGTCATGTTTTGCTAGTGGAGTTCCCTCCACAGAAAGGAGATATCAGCAATAGGAAAGAGGTTCCCCTCCTGACAAGGTAATGATGAAGAGTAAGAGAAAAGTTGTTGAGAACAAAAGAGAAATTCTATTTGTGTGCTTGGGCAAGTCCCCTCAGTTCACTAACCCCATTTCCTAATCTCCAGAATAGGGATAATGATACCTGCATCTTCTAGCATTGTTGGGAGCAGTACATGGGAGAAATGCATCCAGTCTATAGAAAGTTCTCTATCAGTCTAAACATTCCTTGAGGGTAGGCACTCTGGTTATATTATTCACCCTTCTATTCCCAATTTACACTTTGGGGCAGCTATGTGGTAGGCATTCTGCTTCTATTTTTGGATGACTAAGTGGCAGCTGTTATTAAGGGGGAGAGGAGACAGATGGACAACTACTCTGAGCCGGGGTTGCTGTCCGTGGGTTTTAGGTACTTGCCGCAGGCTAGTGCAGGGGAGGGCAGAGGATTACTTAAAAAGGTCAGGATGGAACATACACCAAAAATGATGACTAAGAAAAAATGTAACCTACTTTTCTAAATCTGGTCTTCCTGCTTGGATGTTCAACTCTGGAGTGGGTGAGAATTTGTAAACTCATTACAATGAATTCGTTGTGAACCATGGAGTGTGTCTATGGGATTGGAGTTGGGGGAGCAGTGATGAAGTCACCTCCCTACCTGGTCTCCCCCCAACCCCCAGCACATGCACACATGACAGTCCTTCTGCTGTATCACGGTGAACATGAAGACAGAGCTCTGTGTGTATAGTTCCTACTCATTCTCCCCCTGCTTCTTATGGGGCGAAAGTCAAGTCCTTTTGCCCATATACAAAGCCTTTGTGTCAGGCTCCCTGCCCGTTTGTTTAGCTCACCTCCTCCCCCTGCCTCCTGCGCCAGAACCAGAGCGCTGTTTGCTCAGCCTCCACCCCATTGGCATGACTCCTATTCTGCCTGGATTTCTCTTTTCCCATGCATCTGCCTGGCAAATGCCTGTTCGGCTCCAACATCGCCTGCTCAGGAGCAGAGGGGCCATGGCAGACCCCGGGAGCCCCCTCCGCTGAAGCCCCATTGACCAGAGTACGATCAGTGCTTTCTACCCTGGCCTCCCACACTGAGCCCTGAGCCCCTCCAGAGCAGGCTCGGTGGTTTTCCTCTTTATGTCCATGGGTTTCAGCAAATCTGATGAAAGAGTGAATGACTGTTTCTCAGCTTCTGTCAACTGAAGACTTCCCACATGCCAGGCACCCTGCTGACAATTTCCACCTCCTGATATGAGGAAAGGAAAAGTGACAGCGGCTAAGTAACTCTCCTAAATGCTTCCAGTGATGCAGCGGGAGGTGGGGACTAGGACTCAGGACTCTGCTGCTGACTTGGTCATGTGTCTACTGAGCATTCACCTAATTGTCAGGATCAGTCACTGTAAAGTTGGCTGGTTCTAGCAAAAAAAAAAAATTTTTAAACATCTTTTTAAATAGCAGGACCCATAAAGGAGGGGTGATATCTTTTATTCAGAAAAGTCAGAAGCCCCAGTCAAAGGCAGCAGAGAGGGAGGAGAGACAGACTCTCCTGAGAGGCACTCCTGATAAGGTTTCTCTGCATTCATTCCTGTAGATGGGAAAGGAGTGGGCCTGACATTCCCAGAAAGGCTCTGAGTTCTAAAAAAGGGAGCACTTTGACTCTAGAAGTCTGGAAGGTGTCCATGAGGTGGGCTGCTGTGTGTTTCTGATGCAAATTGCCCACTTTTCCATGTCCCAGAACCCAAATTTTATAAGTCAGTGGGAAATTTTGTTCTAAATACACTTCCCACCTACAAATACATTTTTGACCTTAGCAACCAATGCATAGTGGCAGCGATACCCCGAATTCACTCCTACCGCACTCTTTACACAGAGCCCTGCCCTTCTGCAGCCCCTCCCTCACCCTCAGCTAACTGCTCCCATCTCTGAGTGGTGTCTGTTTTACCACTGACCTGACGATGTTTCACTGTTGACGAAGCATCTTTGGCCTGCATTTTTCATCCTTGGCATTTAGGGCGTCATTTGGAACCACCTTCTCTTTTTAGTGGTAATAACTAATGACACGTCTTATAGTCCAAGGGCTCTTAGATTTGCCAAGTTCCCTGTGTGCTCAGCCAGCGCATATCCAGGTCCTGTAGGGGAAGTGAAGGAAGCATCTGGAATTTGCACTTCTCTGGAAGTCACATTTCTGCATCTAATGTAGCTGTGGGGGTGGAAGTTGGTATAACAAGCTGGCAAGAAGCAAAGTGCCATACCAACACCTGGTCATTTCACATACTAGAGACGAGATGTCTTTCCCAGACCTTTCCGTGGGCTGTTCTGTGTAGAGTTAGGAATGGCTCCTACGTGCCCAGGGAAAAGATCACCAACAGCAAAAGGCTGATCTTGAGGCATCAAGAAAAGGTTATGTTACATCTTGTATTCTCAGTTTAAAATCCAAAGGAAGATTTTTTTTTCTGCTGTTTTTGAAAAATATCCTCAAAATTAACATTTCTAGCAAATAGGTTTGTCTGTAACCTTGGCAAATTTTCATTTACTTATGGAGATTGCCCCATACTTCAAAAACTGCTGACAAGGGGTTGAATTGTGGTGGGTACACGGGTTTCTTTCTTTTAAGGAATTTGTTAAATCTTTCAAGGAAAACATGCAGGGCAGTTACCCACTCTCTGAAACCTCTCATTCCTAACAGACCCTGAAGAATGGGCCACTTTCGTCTCTGGGAGCAGAGTAAGGGGTGTGTGTGTGTGTGTGTGTGTGTGTGTGTGTGTGTGTGTGTGACTTGTATGGGGCTATATGTCAATGTGTAAATGCTTACATATATAAGCTCATTTCATCCTCAAACGACCCTTTCTGTGTAATTGTGTCCCAGATTTGCGTGAGGCCTTGGACATTCTGTTTCCCTGGCCCTTTGACTGTGCCTATTTGAGTACTTCTCTGTTCAAATGACTCCGCTGAGCAGCTGGTTCATGCGATCCATCTTGGTTGGATGCGCCGTCTTACCTTCGTACGCCTGGGGGTTCTACCCAATGGGCGGAGGAGAGGAAGTTCAGCGGGAGGCCCCGGCTTTAGGGCCAGTTCCTTCAGAGATTCGTCATTGATGCTGAGCACATTTAAGGCTTACCCACCCAGTCCTTTAACATATAAACAAGGGACCATGCTAGACATGGAGTCTCCCTTTTTACATCTGTGAAATCTGGAAGGCGCCGTGTGCCCTTTCCAGTCCAGGGCTACCGCCGGGAGTAAATGTAGAAACCCTCTGAAGAAGATGAAGAACGTCAGATGCAAGATATTTTAATAATTAACAAAGCTTTAAACACACATAAAAAGGCTGCATGACAACATCAAATACTAAACTATGCTGTACCACCGATTAATAATGCTGGGCCGATTCTGGCATGTGATACAATTATCTCCCCCTCTAATTTGTCCATTTTGCTGCCATTAGAATAATCTCTCTTTTAAAGCAAAAGCCTGCAATGGGTCCCCATTTCACAGAATGAAATTCCAAGTTTGATCATGGCTTTCAAGTCCTTACAGGGTCTTGTCAGTCAAATCCCTTCTCTGTTTTCCTTTCCTTGCTGTTTTTCTCTTCTTCATGCTAATCAGGCTATGTACTTATGTATTTGTCTGTCTCCTCCCCACCAGCGTGTAAGCACAAGAGTGTGGAGACCTCATCCGTTTGCTTCCTGCCCTGTTGCTCAGGCTTGGAATAGTGTGCCTGCCTGTATTCGTCTGCTAGGGCTTCCATTACAAAATACCACAGACTGGGAGGCTTAAACAATAAACATTTATTTTCTCACAGTGCTGGAGGCTAGTAATCCAAGATCAATGTGCTGTCAGGTCAGGGTTGATGTCTGGTAGAAGCCCTCTTCCTGATTTGTAGACAGCCATTTTCTGGGTATGTCCTCACATGGTGTTTCTAATGTGCGTGGACAGAGGGAGAGATTTAGAGATCTCTAGTGTCTCCTTCTCTTCTTAGAAGGACACCAGCCCCTTTGGATTAAGACTCCACCCTTATGATCTCACTTACTCTTTATTATCTCATTATAGGCCCTATTTTTTTTTTAAAGATTTTATTTTTTTCTTTGACAGAGAGAGACAACTAGCGAGAGAGAGAACACAAGCAGGGAGAGTGGGAGAGGAAGAAGCAGGCTCCTAGCGGAGGAGCCTGATGTGGGGCTCGATCCCAGAACGCTGGGATCACAACCTGAACCAAGGGCAGACGCTTAACGACTGTGCCACCCAGGCGCCCCTTGTTATAGGCCCTATTTCCAAATACAGTCACATTGAAGGTTAGGGCTTTGCTGTCTGAATTTGGGGGAAGAAACAATTCAGTCCATAACAGTGGCATGTAGTGGGTTCTCAGTATTCGTGGAGCTGGATTTCATTCTTTGTATCCTCTTGATGTTATACCTTCTGGACTGTTTTTAACTGCTTTGCCATCATTCAGAAGTCTCTACAACTTGATGTAAGGATTTTTCCTACTCTATAATGTGATAGAATTATTGAAATACTGAAGGGACCTCATTCCAGGTGTCCTGGCATCAACCACCCTAGGCTTCTGGGGCATTGGAGGAGCCAAATCATCTTTCTAAGGTATATACTGGGACATTAATACCCAACTTAGTACCAGAAATGATGTTGAGCATGAGGGAGATGAGGATACCATGCAATTTATCTACATCATATTTAGTAGAAGGGGTGATTGGGAGATTTCGTGTTGAGCAAGAGCATGTGCATTTGGGAATAGATGTGTATTTATGGGTAAAAGTGGGAGAATACATAGGTTGAGAATACATGGAGGTAAAAAAAAATCTAATATTAGAAATTTCATATGGTATGATCTGATGTATATGGTTGGATGTATATGTTGGTGGCATAAGTGTGGGTATGTGGATTTCTGTGTAGATGAATGTGTTTTGTGTTGGGGAATGTGGGTTGTGTGGATGGAATGTATACTTACCTGTGTGCAGGGAAGAGGGCTTGCATGTGGATGCAGATTGTAGGTGTATGTAGGTAGGGGAATCAAAGAAGGCTTCCTGGTGGAGTCGATGTTGAAGCTTCAAGTGAAAGGACAAATAGAGTTAGCCAGGTGGACTGGCAAAAAGGGTGGAGAGAGTGCTCCCACCAAGAGAACTAGGACCCAACCAATGACCAGGGATAGATTGGGGCTAGAAATCCCCATTATCATGACTAGATTGATCAGAATCTCTAGATTGATCAGAAGATTATGACATTATCATGACTAGATTATAAAGAGTGGGGAGCTGGGAGAGTCAGGGAAGTGGCCAGAGGAGAAAAATAGCAGAGGATGGAGGGTCCTGTGAACCACAGCAAGGAGCTTGGGCTTTGTCCAAAAGGAGAGAAGACCAGGGATCATTCACAGATTTTATAGGGAGTCTACTTACCAGGTTGGGTTGTTGCAGAATAAAGACCACAAAATGGGAGCAGGAAAAGGTTGTGAAATTCTATCAAGTTTCAAGAGAATGTTTGCCCTGGGCTAATAGTAGCCTTCATCTTTCCTTGCTAGTGTTGCTAGAGGCCTTGATCCAAAGCAGGCAGGGGTCCAAGGGGATAGAAGCAGGAACCAGCACACTGCTGTTGAGTCTGAAGATCCTGGGGCAGGTTCTTTTGAGCTGTGGAGACACAGAATCCCCCACCTGAGGGGTCTACAGAACCCTCACAGCAAGGTCTGTGGGTTTTGTATTCATGGCTCCTCTTCCCCGCCAACCCGCTGTGTGAAGTGCATGCCCTGTGCTTACAGAGGGAATGGAATGAGAGCTTCCTGTTCTGTTTCTGATAGTTGCCATTAATTTGTTCCTTGTTAATAATGGAAAAATGAATCTGAGCAGAGTCCCAGCAGCTGGAGCACATCAAAGAGGCAGAATGAGATGGGGAAAGGAGAAAGAGGTGGGTGGGGACAGGAGGAAAAGGACGGAAGGAAGAAGCAGGGAGAGTGAGGGAGATAAATCGAGGATCAGAGGTGGAGGGAGAGTGGAAGGAGAGGAGGGCTGCATGCCAGAAATTACGTGCATCCATGCAGCCAGAGGACACTGGAGACCTGGGAGGAAGGCAAGAGGGAGGATCTACCTGTGGGAACTCATGTTGCTTGGGTTTGTCTGCACAGACCTGTTAGGACGGTTTCTGAGAACTTAGACTAGAACCAGTTCAAAGGGAGTTGAGTGTCTCTCCATCACCTGGCTAATTTTGCTTCCATTTTGTCCTGAGCTAGAGCCCTAGGGTACCACTTTCCCCCATCTGAACGCAGCCTGATTTCACAGCCCCTGGGCCTGCAAAGTGGTGGCTCTGGTACTTTTTTTTCATGGGTTTTCCATCTGCTCCAACCATCACAAATCCAATTTCATATTCGGCATAAAGTAAGTCAGTCTCAAGAAATATCTTGTCATCATCCAAATCAAAACACCACATTCAAAATGATGCCAGCTACAAATTGTCAGAAGGGGTTGAAGTAAGAGGAAAGAGTTTTGCTCTAGACAGGAGGGGTGAAAAGCACATATCCCAATGTGACATAGTGGCTCTGCAGTGTCTAAATCATTCACATGAAGCTGGATTTTTTTTTCTTAAAGCTTGGCCAATCTGTTCTGCTACTAACAGTTTTCCCCCAGCACCCACCCCCTCTGTTCTGGAAGCTTCTAACAGCAAGGACTACTTCTGAGTGCCAGCAAGTCCATTTATTTTGAGTATCTGAAACAGTGAACCCCATTTGGTCACAATTACTTGGGCTGTTCCAGAAGCTCTACTAGGGTCTAGGGAGACAGGATGCCCTCTCTACAACCTTGGACCTTTCAGTCATCAAATCTTTATGAAGTAACCCCGCAGCTCTCTGTAGAGGCAGCCTTACCACTAATAAAAGAAGGCCTAGAAGTGGAAACTGGTGGTCAGCACATAGTCTCTTCACACACATCCATGCTCCCTCCTGAGATGCCTTAAATGCCCTTAGTTTCATTTATGGAATTATTTAAAACTTGAGGGACATGCCTGTCTGGGTGAAAGTGTATATCAGCAAGTTACCAAATAGTTTGTCTTGCATCCTATGATGTACCACAGGAAGAAGAACTGGCAAGTTTTGAAAAAAAAAAAAGAAAAAGAAAGGGTTAAAAAAAGAAGAGAAATACTGGAAAGTCCTGTGGGTGTTTGACTCCATTCCATTATGATGGCCACTCCTTTTGCCTTCCAATTCCTTCCTTCTTGATCACTTAGTGAATTCACTCAAGCTCTTGAATGTTCAAAGCCATATTCCCAGAAAGTTCAGACTGTAGTTGGTGCTTTGTAGGTGCTCGGTAAATATCTGCTGAAAGATTAAATATATGAAACAAACGTTCCTTTTTGTATTACTTTTACCAACTCTCCACGTCACCCCCTAAGGTTAAGAGTATCACTTCGCATTGATTCACTATTATATATATTGCCCTTCCTTGTTGTGATAAAACAATCCTTTATCATGTGAGTTCCTTAAATGTAGCAATTGTCTGATTTATTTATTTATTTATTTATTTAGGTCTGAACACTTAACACAGTGTCAGCATCTGATAGATGTTCAATAGTGTTGGGTAAATTGTAAATGAATAAATGAATAATATTTGAGCAATTTGGTGGTAACATGAGGAAGCTGGATCTGAGTGATAAGGAATTAGCTTAGTCAAAGACACTGGAAGACCTCCAAAATTCATATTCATCCTTAGCATAGCCAAAGAGCTAGAAATGGGGTGCAGAGTGACCACCAAGCAAGCCTTGGCAGGAACAGTGCGTGCTACTAGGGACCTCTTGACCTTACTTACCCCAGCTCTGAAGCCACCAGGCTCTAGGCATAGACAGTTGGAAGTTTCACACTGGGAATTAAGGCAGACAGACTTCTTTGGTGATGTGACATTGAGGGACACCAAATTCATCTCCATTCCAAAAATCCTTCCCCACTCAGCACTTGCAGGAGGAAAATGTCCACAGAGCCTCTCTCATGTGGGAGAAACAGATTCATATTTTGGTGCTTTCAGCAGCTACCATAATGACCATTGGCTTTACTGATTAGTTTCTCAACAGCCAGTAGGGTGGTAATTTCCAATGACGGGAGGGACCAAATCTGTAGAACTCAGAGTTCCTTCCATAGATTCATTAACTGACTCATTGAAAAAGTTCACTGCTTGTCATCTGAGTGCCAGACACTGTACTAACTGCTTGGAATACAGTTGTAATCAAAACAAATGGGCTCCTTGTCCTCTAGGATTATAGGCAAGAAAATTAGAGTAGAAATTTGTAAATTCTAATGAGTATAAATCACTTGGAGAACCTTTTAAAATAAAGATACCAAAGTCTCATTCCCCTCATCCCTCAATTTTTTTTTCTCATCACTTAAATCTGGGCGTCTGCATTTCTTTTTTTAAAAAAAGTATGTATTTATTTATTTTGGATTATCGAGTCATTCTTGAGCAGGATGGTTCTTAGCCTCCAAGTGTTTGAGTTTCTTCCTGGTTTTTCCTTGTGGTTGAGTTCCAATTTCAGAGCGTTGTGGTCTGAGAATATGCAGGGGATAATTTCAATCTTTTGGTATTGGCTGAGACCTGTTTTGTGTCCCAGAGCATGATCTATTCTTGAGAATGTTCCATGGGCATTTGAATAGAATGAGTATTCTTTGGTTCTGGGGTGTAGTGTTCTATATATATCTATGAGGTCCAACTCGTCGAGTATGGCATTCAAAGCCTTTGATTCTTTGCTTAGTTTTTGCCAGGGTGTTCTGTCTATTTCTGATAGTGGGGTGTTGAGGTCCCCTACTATTACTGTGTTCTTATCTATATGTCTCTTTATTTTGGTTAAGAGTTGGCTTGTGTATCTTGCTGCTCCCCTGTTGGGGGCATATATATTAATAATTGTCATATCCACTTGTTGAATACTTCCTTTAAGAATAATATAGTGCCCTTCTGTATCTCTCTCTATGGCCTCTAGTTTAAAATCCAGTCTATCTGATATGAGAATTGCTACTCCAGCTTTCTTTTGAGGTCCATTTGCGTGGAAGATGGTACTCCATCCCCTTACTCTAAGTCTGAATGCATCTTTGGGTTCAAAATGAGTCTCTTGTAGACAGCAAATGGATGGGTCATGTCTTTTTATCCAATCTGCAACCCTGTGGCGTTTTATGGGAGAGTTTAAGCCATTTAGATTGATAGAGATTATTGACAGATATGATTTTAATGATGCCATTTCTCTTTAAAGTCTTTGTATCGGTTGTGACTTGCTGCTCTGTATCACTCTTGGGGCCTTTTTACCTTTATAGAGCCCCCCTTAATATCTCCTGTAGGGCTGGTTTCGTGGTTACGAAATTGGTTAATGATTGGCGATTTTGGAACGTCTTTATTTCTCCATCAATTCTGAATGACAGCTTTGCTGGATAAAGGATCCTTGGCTGCATGTTTTTCTCTGAAAGAGCTTTAAAAATGCCCCCCCAAGCCTTTCTCTCATTCCAGGTCTCTGTAGACAGGTCTGACGTAATCCTGATACCTTTGCCTTGGTACGTGAGAAATTTCTTTGCCCTGGCCGCTTTCAATACTGTATCCTTGGATCTAATATTTGCGAATTGCACTATGACATGCCGTGGCGTAGGTTTGTCCTGGTTGAGCTTGGATGGGGTCCTCTCTGCCTCTTGGACACGAATGCTTGTTTCCCTTGCTAGATTAGGGAAGTTTTCAGCTACAATTTGTTCAAATATCTCTTCTAGACCTCTGTTTTTCTCCACCCCTTCAGGGATGCCGATGATTCTGACATTGGATCGTTTCATAGAGTCAGTAATCTCCCGTAATCTACATTCGTGGGCGTGGATTTTTTTAAGACCAGCTTCTATTTTCGTTTTTTCTTCTACTAACCCATCCTCCAATTCGCTAACGCGTTCCTCTGCCTCGGTGACCCTGGCCGTCAGAGCCTCGAGTGGGCATGTGCATGCAGGGGGGAGGGGCAGAGGTAGAGAGAGAATCTCAAGCAGACTCCCTGCTGAGTATCAGAGCCTGATGCAAGACTCAATCTCAGAACCCTGAGATCATGACCTGAGCTGAAATCAAGAGTCGGAGGCTTAAGCAACTGAGCCACCCAGGCGCCCCTGGGCAAGCTTCCCAGCTGATTGTGATTGGATGGCCCAGGATCACATGCTTAAAAATAACAACCCAGAAGGGAGGACTTATTGTGAAATGGAAGTGGGAGAAAGAGAAAATGAAAGAGGTTGTGGCCCTGAGGTGGACTTAGAAATGAAGTTTAGTGTGACCATTTCTGCAGGTATGTATTCCAACCCCATGACTGTATAGATGTGAGGTCTTAAAATGGGATGTTATTTTCCCAAAGTCACAAAGATGATGGAGTGAGGAGCAGACCTCTAGCCTTCTGGCTCTTTCTGTTATACTTCTCTTTTCCCCTTCAGTTATTTCTGAAGTGTGTCCACAACAACTGCTAAGGGAGTTGTTGGAAGGAGGGGTGTGATGTGTGCATAGACCACACAAACTTCTATGGAGTTTAAGAAGGACAGAGGACTGGACATAAATGGTCTCACCAAAGGCTACTTTGGGAATAATAATAAAACAGTGTTACAGACTCTCAAAATTTCAGTCAACAAAGCTCACTGTCTCACTTGATTCTTACAACCTCTACCCAGGAAGTAGCACTTTAATGATGAGGAACATGATTGCTTAAGGTCACATGGTGGGGAAGGGGTAGAGATGGGTCTTCTTGCTCCAAGTCCAGTGCTTGTCTCAGAAGTACAGAAGATTTCAGGATCTTAAAGAAGACGGGTCATTGGCAGTCTGCCTCCCGGCATCAGCCTGCCAGGCTACTGGCAAGTCATCACCGGGCCAAGCTGGGGAAATAGGGTTATATGGGGTGTCCACTGCGCATTACGAGATACAGAGAGAAATGAAAACACTTTTGAAGCATCATTCTCAGGGTGTGGGATTTTGTCTGGATCAAGCCCTTCCATTTGACTTCCCTTTGAGCACTGAGTTATGACATGTCAGGATTTGAAAATGGCAGAGACTCACCTCCCAACATGCACTCTTGAGTGCCTGTTGAGTCTAGAGTGTGAAAACTCAGCCATGTTCATTCATTCAAGCGTAGTCAATATCTACTTTCATGGTATGACCCTAAAATGGAGTCAGTGCGACAGATATTGTATGGCTCTTGAATCCTTAAGTATTTACTCTCTGGTCATTTACAGAAAAGTTTTCCCAACTCCTGTGCTAGAGAGTTCCAGGTAGTGTATCAATTTGTCATTTTATTCTTAGATAATTTTTACTCAATAAAAAGTGTTTAATACTGTTATCTTTTTAGTGCTGCTCGGTGATGATCATTTTTATCAAGAATGCAGTGAAAGGGAGGCATGAATTTATCTTTCCAGGTCATGACAGATTGGAATATTACAAGCATTTGGTCTAGTACTGTTTATCTCTGCAGGAAGGATAGGAGGATAGCAAGACCTTTCTGTAAGCAGCGAGCTCCTTAGGGTCTTTCTTACCAACTCTTACTCTCCTTTTCACTGCTGTACCTTAATTTTAACCCTTGCTGTGTCTCACTTAGACCATACAGTAGTTTCACAATTCCTTTCTCTCATCAGCTTTGGCCCTTACATTTCATTTCCATGCTGATGCCAGAATGATCTACCCAAAACACAAATCTGATTGTGGCAGTCTCTTGCTTGGACCCATTCACTACTTGCTAATTGGCCTGAGAATCCGGGTACAGTTTTTTAGTGGGGTAGATAGGCTTTCCACACTTTGTCCCTGTTTCTCTCTGCAACATCATCTCATCCTTCTGTAGAAGTACCACGTGTGCTCACCAATTGGGCCACTGGAGCACCTTTGTCTCCTTCCTCTGTTCCTCCACCCCACCCCACCCCCAAATTTCCTTCCTTTTTATTTATGTAGCACTGGATTATTCTCAGCCCTATCATAGTTATTTCTGCTATAGAAAGGGGAGAGGCTTTTTTTCCCTGCCTTATATGACATGATAACTCTTAGAGTTATACTTCATGTTTCTATGTCAAATTAGCAATGATTATAGTAGTAAAAATAATAATGGCGTTTATTGAATCTTTTTGATATGACAGTACACTTTGAAGAATACCTAGCATATTTAGGTTGTCAATATCTCAAAATAAAATCATCTTGACAGATACTCTTCTCATTCTATATATGAGAAATGTGAGGTTCAGAGAAGTTGTATAATGTGCCCAAAGCCACAGAGTTGGTAAATGACAGAACCAGAACGAGAACTTAAGTAAATCTGACTTTGGAATTCAAGATTTGCCATAAACCCTGAACCTGTCCACCAATGAGTACACCCTCCTTGCACTGGCGGGCTGGTGAATTCGACAATGGCTGTCACCTTTGCAGAGTGGACTGTGCATATGAGAGAGGGGGGAAAGCCCTGATTTGTGGTGTTTTCCAATTTTGGTGGAGTACGTACTACAATGGCAAATTCCAAGCGACAAAGGTGACACACCGTTGTATAGAGTCCCCATCACACAGATGCAGTGGATACACATAAACTCAAGAACACAGATAGTAATAAGGTATAGCAAAATAATTAGGAAATGCTGTTTGGAATATTTATTAAACTGTTGTTTTTTACTACAATTTATTATTTTTTAGGCTGACGTAATTTAAAATGGCTGTATTTAACTGTGGGCTCTCGAAATTCCTGAAGATTTAACAATCAGCTTTCCTTTTTTTTTTAATTAATTAATTTTTTTTAAAGTTTCATGATTTATTACTTGCGTATAACACCCAGTGCACCATGCAATACGTGCCCTCCTTAATACCCATCAGCTTTCCTGATCTGGTACAAGCCATCTCTAGCTTCTATGGGAGGTAAAATTGCAGACATATAAAATGACTTTTGCTATTACAATTACAAAATGAAATGTGAACATTCTGTGACAAGTCTGGAGATTAGGAACAAAGGAAGATGGAATTACATTTTCAATAGCTTCTTCCCATACAAAATAAATTTAGGGTCAGTTCAACAATGGGATTCTCTGGTATTTTTAAGAGGGTTTAAAAAACTCCCTAAGTCTTTTTTTTTTTTTTTTTGAGATATAACTAACATACAGCGCTGTATAACTTTAATGTACAGCATAATGATGTGACTTACATATATTGTGAAATGATGACCATAGTGAGTTAACATCCATCATCTCATATGATACAGAAAAGGAAAAAGAGAAAAAAAATGCCTTTTTCCTCTGTGCTGAGAACCCTTAGGATCTTCTCTCTCGACAACTTTCAAATATACCCCACAGCAGTGTTAACCATAGCTATCATGTTGTGTTTACATCCCTGGTACTTCTTTATCTTGTAATTGGAAGTTTGTACCTTTGGACCATTCATCCAATTTCCCCTCTCCCTCTAAATCTTTATGTAACTTAAATGAGTCACTAGACTTTCCCTTGCCTGCATTCTCTTTCTTAGGAACTCAGGAATAGTGATTCTGATCTAGACCTGGGAGGAAAAGGAGACTTTCCAGCCCAAAAGGAGCTGGCCAGACATTGGAGGGCCTCAATGAGTTCAAGTTATTAGGTACCTCTGGGTTACAAGAATAAATGGTGCCATTGCATTTCCTGTGTTAACATTTTCAAAACTAAGAGAGAACCTAATCCTTTTAGGCTGGGCCCTCTTTTTCTTTTCCCATTAGAATTCTACCTGGAGTTCTAAGAAATGGAAGTCTCCATCTTTTCAAACCATGTTACCAGAGTTCTTTATCTCTAAACTCCTCAAATCTACCATATTATAACAATGCCTAAGTGAAACCAGGTATTAACAATGAAATGAAAAGTCATTTACAAAAAGACACTGCAATATTTTTTTCAGTTATAATCTTCACTTAAATATCGTTCCTTTATTTTTCTCCATTTAGATAGATAACACTCAAGTTTGGGTCTCAGTTTGGGGAGAATTGCCAAAACTTTGTGATGCTACCTAAACAGCACTGATCATTGACTGACTTACGTGGCAAGGTTTTTTTTTTTTTTTTTTTTTTTTTTTTTTTTTTTTTTTTTTTTTTTTTGGTTTGTTTTTGTTTTTTGTTGTTTTTTTTTTTTCAATTCCAAGACAGTGGATAGCAGAAAACATTACTTTATGTTAAAAAATACATGTGCCCTTCATCAGGTGAAGCAAAATTTATTACTCGCCCTTTAAAAATGTTCTGTATCAAGTCAAATTACAAATGAAAGAAGTTCAACCTTACTAGTCTTCAAAAATGCAAACATGACTCATCATCAGGGAAATACAAATCAAAACTATAATGAGATATCACCTCACACCTGTCAGAATGACTACAATCAACAGGTATCGGTGAGGATATGGAGAAAGGGGAACCCACTTGCACTGTTGGTGGGAATGCAAACTGGTGCAGCCACTGTGGAAAACAGTATGGAGGTTCCTCAAAAAGTTAAAAGTAGAATCATCATATGATCCAGCAATTGCACTACTAGGTATTTACCCAAAGAATACCCAAATACAAATTCAGAGGGATTCATGCACCCCAATGTTTATAGCAACATTATCTATAATAGCCAAATTATGAAAGCAGCCCAGGTGTCCAATGATTGATGAATTAATAAAGAGGATGTGAGATATATATATATATATATATATATATATTTAATAGAATGTTACTCAGCCATAAAAAATAATGAAATCTTGCCATTTGCAAAGACATGGATGGAGCTAGAGAATATTATGCTAAGCAAAATAAGTCAGAGAAATACAAATACTATATGATTTCACTCATTTGTGGAATTTAAGAAACAACACAAATAGCAAAGAGGGAAAAAAAGTGAGGGGGGGGACAAACCAAGAAACAGACTCTTAACTAGAGAACAAATTGGTGGTTACTAGAGGGGAAGGGGGTGGGAGAATAGGGGAAATAGATGATGGGGATTAAGGAGCACACTTGTTGGGAATAGCACTGGGTGTTGTATGGAAGGGTTGAATCACTACATTGTACACCTGAAACTAATATTACACTGTATGTTAACCGAAATCGAAATAAAAAACTAAAAAATACAAACATGAGCTACCAATTTTTTTATGATTAGATTTGTAAACACTGAAACAATGGCAACAATGCAATGAAAGATGCTATGAAAGAAAGTTTTATACCAGAGTAGAAAGAGACAATTGTGAAACCTTTTGTGAAACTGGTTTGTCCATTTACATTAAGAACCTAAAACACACAGAGATATTGATCCCAGAGTTATTTATGTTAGCAAGCAATGAAAATAACCAACGGGTACAATAGTAGGGGTGTATAGAGATTATTTCATGTATTTATATGGTTTATATTTTTTCTATCAAATAGAACATCATGCTGATTTTAGAATACTTTAACAAATCTTTAAAAATATAGGTAGGGGCGCCTGGGTGACTCAGTTGGTTGAGTGCCTGACTCTAGATTTCAGCTTGGGTCATGATCTCAGGGTCATGAGATCGAGCCATGAGTCAGGCTCTGTGCCCAGCACTGAGTCTGCTTGGCATTCTTTTCCTCTCCCTCCCCCTCCGCCCCTCCCTACTCCCCCTCTCTTGCACTGTCTCTCTCTTTCAAATAAATAAATAAATAAAATCTTAAAAAATATATATATGTAAATGCTTTCCATGTAACAGAAATGAGGGTCAAAATTGTATGTGCTATGTAATCTGAATTATATTGTTAAGTCTAAAAAGACTTGAAGGAAATAAGCCCAGATATTAATAGGACTTACCTCTAGATGATAGAATTATAAATGATTTTTTTCTTCTTTCACCTTTTTTATTTTTCCCCAAGAATTCTATTATCAACCTGTATTACTTTTATAATAAAAACATAAGTAATGCAGCTCCTGTCCCTGGCTCTCTAGAATCCCTAAGGCAATCAGTATACTGGAAATAGAACAAATATCCCACCAATCCATATGTTAACAAAGGAAACAGTAAAATAAATCATGTCACTATTCAAGTGAGCCCAGGTGCAGGGCTGGCTCAGAGACAGGGATTCAATGAAAGGAGGGGGAGAGCAGGATGGATAGTTTGGGGCTTGGTGATGTTGCCTGCTGGAGGAATTGAAACTTACCTAATTATTAGTTCAGAGAAGGGAGGAAGAGAGAATTCCCGGGGGTGGGGTGGGGAGGAAGTGAAGCCTAATGGGCAATGGAGCTAGGAGTTAAGAGTCCTTTGGATGACGCAAAAGATGTGTTGTTTCTGATTCTCTGGGGACTTAGGTCTCTCACCTGTATTTCTCCACACACCTTCTCCATTCTCCTCTCTGCAGATGACTACCTTTCTCTGCGAGTTTATGGTTTCTGTTTCCTTATAACTTCAGCATACTCTTGGCGCTAGTTTGCTCTGGTCCTACATGGTTTTCCAGCTCAGATTCTCCAGATAAGATTCATTTTCTCTGTGTTTCAGATTCCTGAGAGAGAAATCTGACTGATCCAGCTCAGTTTAGGTGTCTAATCATAAAGTCCTTGTGGCTAGGGGTAGGGTAAGGTGGGACAAACGTGACTGCCCAGGACCAACTCTTCAACAAAAAAAAGTGGGTTGGGGGTCACAAGGAACTCCCCCAAAACATTTCTGGATTGAGGCAAAGGATGCTTAGGGATATTGGTTCAAAATGAAGGGTGTTGGGGGAATCCTGGGACTCTAGCGTCAACTACCCACCGGCGATGGCAGAGCAGGGCTGACAGACCACACCAAAGTCAACAATGATCTCTCTGTAAGTTGCATTTTTACACATCCAAATGCATACAGATGACATTCACTAGCAGGCGACCTACCTTTGACTCACTGAGGTTGCTGGTAGTTTATGGTCTTCCAAGCATGACTCTCTCCCCAGCCCCTCATTCCTACATCTCTCCCCCACCACACCCTATCCTTTTCCTTATTCAAGTGACATTATTTTACTGAAATAACATTGACTCAGCACTAATTCACTTTTTCCCAAATATTAAATTTGAAGCGTTAAGCCTATAGAAAAGTTGAAAGAACAGTACAATGAACACCCATATTTATTTCATCTAGAGTCACAAATTAACATTTTTCCACATCTGATTTATCTTGTTCCTCTATTTTTGAACCATGTAAGAAGGAACATATATAAATGATTCTCAAATGCCAAATCCTTTAGCATGCATATCCTAAGAACAAGGACTGATTCTATACAATTACAATACAATGGTCATTCTCAATTAATTTAACACCAATACAATTCTATTATTTAAGATACAGATAGTACCTATTCAGATATTCTGAGCTGTGTCCATAACCACTCTTACAGGTTATCTCCACCACCATCCAGCCCCTTCAGGATTCAGTCAAGGGTTACCCAAGGCATTGGGTTGGCATGTCTATTCAGTCTCCTATAATCTATAACAGTTCTCTGGGTTTGTCACTCTTCTGATTTGATCCAGGTTAAACATCTTTTGGCAAGCATGTGTGGTGGCGAGGTTGGGGCTGTGTCAGTGTGTCATACCAGGAGACAGAGCATGTCCATTTGCACCATTATTGATACTCCTTGATTACTGTGCTTAATTTACTTTTTAATTAATCTACATTTAATTAATTAGTAATACATTTAATTTAATTACTATTTAATTAGTAATAAATTGCCTTCTTCAGAACTGGTAACTGATGGGAGGTTGCACCTTGGTATAGCGAGGCTTTTGTCGAAAACTGAAATGCTAGCCAACCTCCATGAAGCACAGTGCTCCATCTCACTCTTCTCAATGTTTCATCATTTGGGCTGGAGAGGCAGCATGGTACACTAATCAACTCAAAGTGGAGGCCCTAATCTCTAATCTCACACTGTCTGGGTTCAAATCCCAGAACCACCTCTTACCAGCTAAGTGACTTTGAACATGTTCATAGATCTCTATAACTTCAGTTCCTACTCTACAAAATGAGGATAATGACTGGCCACCTTTTATTTATTTTTTTTTAAAGGTGTATTTAATTATTTATTTGAGAGAGAGAGAATGAGAGCACAAGCAGGAAGAGTGAGAGGGGCAAGCAGCCTCTCCAGTGAACACCTGGGGCTTGATCTCACAACCCTGAGATCATGACCTGAGCTGAAATCAAGAGTTGAATGCTTAACTGACTGAGCCACCCAGGTGCCCCTGACTGGCCGCCTTTTAGAGCTATTATAAGAATTAAATAAAATAATAAATGCGAAGTGCTTAATACTATGCCTGGGATCTAGTTAGTGTTCAATACGTGTTGTCATATTATCATACACTGTGCTCTTTGTAAAAGATTTTAAAATCTTCATAAATCACAACACTCTAGAAGCCTAGATCTGTGGGTATCCATGGTTTTGTGAACAATCCGTAGTATTTTTTGTTGTCTTAAATCAATAGTTCCCAAACTTTTAGTGCAAATAAGAATCACTCCTAGAGTTAAGAGGCAGATTCTGATCCAGCAGCCCTAGGACTAAGCTGGAAATTCTTACGAGCTCTCAGGTGAATGTCAATGCCACTGGTCCATGGACCATATTTTGAGTAGCAAGACTCTAAATGACTCCTGGAAGGAAATATCCTGCCAAACATCACACCTCGTACTCTGAGGTTTAGTGCTGTAGTGTTATATTGAAATCATCACAGGAAACTGCCACCCATTTTCTTTTCTTTGGGGGATATTTCTAGCAACCATTAACCGAACTATATTGATTAAACCACTATGACTAAGGCTGCTTATCACTCTATGTTTCTGCAGATATGCCTGTATCCAATACATGCCCGTGAAGGATGAAATGGTGGAAGATACTTAAGAGTCAGACTGATCAGAGTTTAAGGGTAGACTCGTCCTTCTTTTAGCTGGTTATCAGGGTCAAGTTCTGTTACCTCTTTGAACTTCAATCTCTTCATCTTAAAACGGTTATAGTACTGCTAACCCTAGGTTTCTTGGTATGAAATTATATCTGTATCTGTCTATGTAGAGAAAGGCGGGGGGAGAACAGAGAGAGAAAGAGAGCTCTGTTTAATATTTCTTGGCAATGGTAGGTGCTTAATAGCAAGTAGCTTGGGTAACTTCCCTTACTAGTATTTGTGAACCTATGGAGGTGTATTTCTATTTTCACCACGTAATTTTTAAGGATCAGGGGGTCACAGACCCATACAGTCACACCGTTTTAAAGCTGGAAGCAAGCTCTCAGCATTTCTTGAGGACCTATCCTGCCCTGAAGAATGCATTATTCCTCTCTCTCTCTCTCGAGTATTTGGCAATAGAAGGACATGGGTCCCAAGAAGCTCACAGGCACTCATTTGCCTGCATGCAGTCTTCGAATTAGATTAGCCACCTTCATTCCTTGTGGTCAGGATTCCAATTTGCTTCAAGCTCAGTAAGCACAGATTTGTGCTTAAAATTCATTTCCACACACGCTCCAAATGAGGAAAAGTCTCTAAAGTCTCTGAAAAGTAAAGTCATTTTTGCTTTTATTTCCCCATAGGCTACTGAGAGTCTTTGGTGAGCAATTCAGGTCTGTATAATAGGGCAGGTGAGACACCTTGTTGTAGGGGGACGATGCCGTTCTGAGGTGCAAATGCCATCTTTTGGTTAAAACTGGATTTCTCTCCAGGGTATTTTTTTTCCTTAGGGAAGACCTATGTGCTAGCCACATTTTGCTGAGAAGACAGAGTGCCAAATTATGTAACAGAATAAAATTGATTCCTTGAGTGTTTGGGGATAATTGCTAGGTTTAGTGGAGGGAGATTTTCCTACATTCTAGGAGGACTGAAGGTGGGCAACCTTTCCCTGTTCTCTCAGGTACATCCTGAGAACCTTGGACCCAAGTTCCCAAAGCCTCAGAAGAACCACGGAATTACTACCAAATTCAACAACTTGACCTTCCAGATGCGGATTCTCCAGCAAAGTCAACAACTGATTTTACAGATGACGGTCAAATAGCAAAGCCTAGCTGAGGATCCACCATATCCCATGGAGGGCAGCGCTGGGTCTAGGAACTGGACTCCTAATTCCTACTAAGGCACTTTGGGACAGAATTCTGCCTTTCCAAAAGACCTAACATTGCATTTCTTGTTTGTTGCAAGAATGAGCAGTTTGTAAACCCACGTGTCACTATTGTTTCCCACGGCACACCAAGGTCACAATAAACAAGCAACAATTTCTGACTTCATCCTAAACAACACAATTTATGAGACCTGGCTCCTTCCTAATATCTTGGATTGTCTTTTGTGAACCTGCAGATGGCTTTGCCTCTCCTCCTGAGGAAGCGTTTCCGAGGCTCCTGACATTTTGCCTCGTGGCTCTCTGATCGCTTGTGTCTGGGAGCACCTCCATCTTAGATCATAGATGTAAGAGAGTCCCCCCTCTACCCTCCCTCCAGCCTTACACAGTGTGGCCGCTACCTTGGGTGGGGGAGAAGGAAAGTCTCCTCTCTCATTGGTATTCAACTCTGACTTAGAGCAAAAGAGTTGCCTGGGCCTCAGCATCTTGTAGCCATTAGTTTTCAGAGCATTTTTATTCGATGCACTTCTTTCACTAAACACAATCTTCCTCTCCAGTTTGTCTCACATCCTAGCGGAACCTGCACCAGAGAATAATCCTCTGTGAAGTAATAATTATTCTACCCATCTTTTCAGAATGAGACATTGAAGCTTAGAGGGAGTAAGGGTCCCGCAACCACTACATGGAAGAATCTGTATTTGATTCCATGTGCACTTGCCGCCTTTGTCCATGGCCTACGCATTAATCCACACCGTTTTACTAACCCACCCTGGCATGCAAGTTGGAGTGGAGAGGATATTTGTTAACATGTGGGTCTTCAGTTTCTATGAAATCACAGCCCATGCTCTTCAAGGACAAGCAAGCATACACTCAGTTTGCACAACCCCTTCCCTAGTCTTCTGGACCTTTGAACTAAGTCTTTGTGAATGTTCCTAGTATCCACTCGGTTATGGAGAGTCTACAGTGACCAGACAGGGGAATTTTCCACTTTTCTCTAGAAATAAGAGACTGAGAAAAGTTCTCTCCTCCCTGCCCATGGAAAGAATAGCCTAGAGTCCTCATTGCCAAAAAGGAGAAGAATATAACACGTGTCCACCAATCCATTCACCTCTCTAAGAAGGAACGATGGTGACAGTCATGATGATAACGGTGATGACAGTGATGATGACAATGAGGAGGAAGAGAATGATGATGGTGGTCATGATGATGGGGAGCACATCCCATGGACCAGGCATTATGCCAGGCATTTGCCACAGTAGATTTCTAAAACTTTTGATGGCCTCAGGAAGGAAATAGGATTGTCCTTATTTGAAATACGAGGGAAATTGAGTCTCAGAGGAGTTCACACTACAAAGCAAGTAAGAGGGAGGACTAAGACTATTTCAGAGGAGAGGTCATTCTCTTCTTCCTATCACACTCCTCCCATACCCACTGGCACACTAATGCTCGATTACTCTGGACTCGTGACTGCCTTGTGACAATGGAAGCTCATGTCATCTTTCACGTGTGGATTTCAGCAATTGCAGAAATGCAGGCTGCTTCAGAAGATTCACTTATTAATGACTCAACCAGGCACAAGGATTCTAAATCATGCCCCTCACCCCAATCATCTCTTTTGTGCCCCTTCCTCCAGGGCACGTGAGAATTGTGACTGCAGTAATTCTCCCATAATTATTCAATAACCTTAGCACAAAAGGAAAATGTCAGTCAAACTTGTTCTCTTCACATTACACGCCTGTCCAAGTTATCTCAACCTAGCCTATCTACCCTCCATTCTCCAGGGCATTCGGGGGACAGCCATCTAGGGGAGAGGGCTGCCTGGCTGATTGACATGGGGCTTGTGTGCAGAAAGCGACAGAGGCTTTTGAGTGGAATTATTGAAGTCGGCTTGCTTCACTGATGAAGAATCTGAATGAAAATTGCCTTTAAAGGATTCTAAAAAGGAAGGGATAACAATAGATCAAAGCCAGCCCCCAAAAGAGAGAACACTTTATTTATAGCTTCCACATTAATTCAAAACAATCTGATGAGCAGAGATTTGCCCATGCACGCACTTTCCACAAAAACAAATGCCTCTCAGGTTGCTTTTATTCTAATATAATATCAGGGCCCAAGGCGAAAAACATTCTGTACTTCACTCAGCAGAGCCTGTCCAAATTTACAATTAAATAGAACTGACACAGCTGATCATACTGAAGCTTGTTCCCTTTTCAGCTGGGGCCTTTCTTTTGGAAGCTTGGATTTTATGCTGGCTATGATCCAAACTGATGGAGCTTACTGTACCATTTTCCTTGCAGGCATCGGGACACTGTGTGCACTTAGAGCAGTGGGTCTCCACTCCTCAGGGGACCCTTGGAAATGTCTGGAGACATTTTGATTGTCACTACTGTGGAGTGGTTGCTCCTGGCATCTAGTGGGTAGGGCCAGAGATGCCGCTAACCATCCTACAAGGCATAGGCTAGCTCCCCACAAAAGAATGTCCCCAAATGGCCCCAAATGTCAATAATGCTGAGGCTGAGAAACCCTGAGTTAGGAGACGGCTGGTTGGGAGGGACTCCAGGGTTGAGGGGATTGGAGAGACTCTCTCTCCTGAAGCTGTAGGGCCTGCTTTCACGAGAGGGGCTTCTGCTCAGAATTGCATGTGGGAAGACGGTGCAGTAAGCCCTAGAGGGAAAACAGAATGGCACACAGAGACCAAAGAACAGGAAGCAGGTATTGGATTGAAGCTTAAGGAACTAAATCTGTAGAACCATGGAGATGCGTGAAGAAAGGGAGGTTGGGTAGGTCTGGAGCAGTGTTTGGCAGTGGGTCCTGTTGTCTGTCTCTTGATGTCATTGTCTATTGCAGTGTGGAATGTAGAAGACGTGGTGTCTTTTGGGAGGTCTAGTAATGAGGCGGCCACTTTTGTGATATTTTCATTACTTATTTTTCTAATGCATCAGAATGTCTTGAATAGGGGTCTCAAACAGGTGACCCACAGGGGAAGTAAGCATACAGGTTAATCTCTTGTTCTGCCAAGGTGATATTTAAGAAACAAAGGAAGGAAGGGAGGAAAATAGAAAAGAAGGGAAGGGGAGGGAAGGGGAGGGGAGGGGAGGGGAGGGGAGGGAAGGGAAGGGAAGGGAAGGGAGAAGGAGCTTGTTTGAATGTCTGTAGGCAGGGCACATATGTTTAGTTCCACAAGCCCCACCCCTCCCTATTGTTATACCTGGCCTCAGTCATGCATTTATATTCCTTGCCTGGCCCCATAAGAATTCGACTTTGTCACTCCTCTGGTCTAAGATTTCATCATTACCTCCCAGATGCGTAGCACTAGAAGAGTTTCTAAAACCATGCTACAAGTTCGTCTGTCCACAGGCTGTCCTGGATTCCATCAACTACACAAAGAGAAAGATTGGCATTCAGACGGCTTATCGTGAGAGGTGTGGGAAACCATCCCACTGTTTTATGGCCACACTTTATCTAAGGGATCATCAAAGGAGTATTCGAGGTGGAAATAACAAGTGTCATGTAGCCCAGTGGGAGCTTCTAATCAGAATGAACCTGGGGAGTGTCCGGAGAACACCCATACCCCAGCCCCACCTCTGGACATTCTGATTTAATTGGTGAGGAGAGGGCCTCAGAATCGGTATTTTTAAAAAGCTCCCAGATGATCCCAGTTGCAGCGAAGTTGAGAACCATTGATCTAGTCTGTCTTCCTCAACTCAGAAAAGGAAAATGAAGGTCAGAGAGGCATAAAGTTTGCTTAAAACATATTTGCAAAATGTGCGTGTTTCTACCGCTTTTGCATTCTCTCTCCCATCAAGACTAAATATGCAGAGGAAAAGAAAAGTGGGAAACCCAAGAACTGTGCGCTAGAAGTGTTTTAAGCTCTTGTTGGCAGAAGGACCAGCTGGCAGTTTCTAGAGGAAGCAGGCTCTCTTGAGCTCACAGCCGAATAGATGGCCTGTGTGTCCTCCGGTTCCCAGAAACATCCTCCAGTTGTGGTGGGTGGCATGCAATGCTACCCTCACTTGAGGAAGAACTTTATCTACTTGCTTTATTGAAATCCAGTATTTTGGGGCGCCTGGGTGGCACAGCGGTTAAGCGTCTGCCTTCGGCTCAGGGCGTGATCCCGGCGTTGTGGGATCGAGCCCCACATCAGGCTCTTCTGCTATGAGCCTGCTTCTTCCTCTCCCACTCCCCCTGCTTGTGTTCCCTCTCTCGCTGGCTGTCTCTATCTCTATCGAATAAATAAAATCTTAAAAAAAAAAATCCAGTATTTTCCATGCTTTGAACATCAGACATATCTGCACTGTCCAGGGCACGGATGAGGATGTACTTTGGAAGGATGTGGAGATGTCTTTTCTATGGAAAAAATAAAATGCAATCCATCCCCAGAGTGATGTCAGTAGGGAGGGAAACACAGCCAAATCCCCTTTGAACAACACGCTAGCCCAGGGATATGTGAGGGGAGAAACAGCGAGTGGCGTTCCTAGTGGGGGTGGAGACGCGTCCCAGGGCGGGTGGTAGACTCACCTGTGAGAGGAAGTAAAGGAATCCCGCCTTCTGGGTCCGAATCCCAGCTTCACCAACTACCCGTTCAGCGAATTTGTGGAAATGCTCACTCCTGCTAACAAAATAAAGATCAGAAAAACCCAGAACCCCACAAAGTCATTCCTCTTCCAGATGTTTCACAATACTCCAAAGAAGGTGGAAGAGGGTGGCTGGCCGATAGGAGTAAGGTCCTGTTGCTGGGTCTCCCAAAGCTACCAGGCACTCGATGTGTCTTCTCTCATTTCTTCCCCTACTGACCCATGTGTGAGGTTGACATCCAAGTCCATGTTTTATGAAAGCAGAAATTGAGGATCAGAGAGTAAGAAATTTCCCCCAAAGCTACATGGCTAGAAAGAGCAGAGCCAGAATCAAAGCCAGTGTTCTTTTAACTGTAGATGAACACGCTTACCTGTTTGCTTTGTATGGTTTTATGGAACACGTGTTTGTGTTTAGAAAGTGGGTTTGTATCTTTGGGGTAAATACCCAGTAGTGCAATGGCTGGGTCATAGGGTACCCCAAAGATACAGATGTAGTGAAGAGAAGGGCCATATGCACCCCAATGTTCATAGCAGCATTGTCCACAATAGCTAAATCGTGGAAGGAGCCGAGATGCCCTTCAACAGATGACTGGATTAAGAAGCTGTGGTCCATATATACAATGGAATATTACTCAGCTATCAGAAAGAACGAATTCTCAACATTTGCTGCAACATGGACGGCACTGCCTGTGAAATAAGTCAAGCAGAGAAAGACAATTATCATATGGTTTCTCTCATCTATGGAACATAAGAACTAGGAAGATCCGTAGGGGAAGAAAGGGATAAAGAAGGGGGGGGTAATCAGAAGGGGGAATGAAGCGAGAGACTATGGACTCTGAGAAACAAACTGAGGGCTTCAGAGGGGAGGGGGGTGGGGGAATGGGACAGACTGGTGATGGGTATTAAGGAGGGCACGTATTGCATGGTGCACTGGGTGTTATATGCAACTAATGAATCATGGAACTTTACATCAGAAACCAGGGATGTACTGTATGGTGACTAACATAATATAATAAAAAAAATTAACAAAAAAAAAGAAAGTGGGTTTGGTACTATTGAATGGTCTAGACTTGGTAGAATCCAATCCAGAAAGAAATGTATTCTGCTCCCATATTGTCCTCAGACACACTCTGGGGCTTCATTCCCATCCTTGGCAACAGTTCCGGCAGATCATATGACTTTTCTAACTTCTTCCTAGTTACTTGTGGTTATGTTTGATATTAAAAATACCACAATTCACTCTCTAGTTCAGTTTGGTACTTTTTCCTATCCCATCCCTTCCAAGCCCCCATCCCACGGCCAACTCTCCTCCCCACCCCACGCAGGTCAGACTCCACAAAGTGGGTGGGGGTGTGCACTTGTCATCCTACTTGCTCATTTGCTTCTCTTTTTGTCATTTGCTCTTTCTCCCCTCCTCCCACACACCCCTTGCTGCTTCTGCTCTCCCCAGGATGTGCTCACGGAGAAAACTGAGAAATTAAAATCTAAAAATGGTTTTACATGATCCGTGTTATCAGACCTGACATCTGCGCCCTTTTGTCTGGCAGACACCAAAATGCTGGCATTGCTTCTCTTGGAGGCGATGGTGGGCTCTTTGGCAGCACAGCTAGGTCGGGGGAATCACTAGAAAATTCAAGAGACTCGGCATATAGTACTCGTAGCTGTAACTTATTACAGCAAAAGTATACCGAGCAAGATCAGCAAAGGAAAAAGACACACGGCTCTAAGTAGGGGAGACCAGGGGTGAGCTTCTGAAGATCCTTGCCAGTGGGGTCACCCAGGTCATGCTTAATTCTCCAGCAAGGAGTTGTGACAACGAGCTCACTGGACACCATGCACCCACGGTTTGTACTGGGGCTGGTACATGGGTCCTTCTTCGAGGCACGTACCGAAATTCCAGTCTCCCAGAAGGAAAGCTGGTGTCTGGCATAAACTGTGTTGTTTGCAGAATCAGTTTAGGCCTCGACAGCCAGACTGTCATCACTCCTGGGAATGGGGCGGGGGGATGCTCTGAGTTCCCAGACACCAACCAATGCCAGGCAGGGGCCAACCTCATCCGTAGCGCTTTCATCGGAGAGTGGTCGGGCCTTCTGTGGCGATTCCTCAGCCCTTTCAAGGCTCTCTCATGCTGCGCCTGCTTCTTCGTAGCCCCTCTCTGGCCACCTGTCAGGATATCCTGCCAGCACTCCCTCTCAGTAGCTGCCAGCTGCACGAGCCTGGCCTCTTTCTGCTGGGATGCAGTGGCCCAGGCAGGCTGCTTCTTACCCATGGACACACAGATGACACCTTTGCCTGTGAACTCAGACGTTCCAGCCCTTTCCTGCTGCAGCATTCTGGCTCTGCTGGCGGGTCCCACCAGCATCCCCTCCCAACCAGAGTTAGGGTCATACACCTTATTCTGTCCCACCCAACTCAGGAGGACTGTCATGTCCTCCCAAGAATTTCTCCACCACTCTGGTCCCCTTTTGATCCTGGGAGCTGCTGAGGTCCCTCTCTTGGCTTGAGAAGAGAGAGCACTCCTTCCCTATATTGCCAACAGTGTTCTGCAAAGACATCTCTCCTGGAGAAATCTCTAGGCTGCTCTTATCCAGAGAGTGGAGCCGGGGGATGGGCTAAAGCGTTCAGGAAGGGATCTGGCCCCTTCTTAGCTTCTCTGTTGACATGCCCAGCACCAATTTCAGAATTTGCTGTACTTGGTCCTTATTGTTTGGAGCTTTGGGCTTCTGCCAACATTCTGAGAAATGCAAGTCCCAATTATCATCATGTCACTTGACTCCTACTTCTGTATCTTTCATCCATTCCCACTTCCACTGCTCTGGTTCGGGCTTGATCACCTCCTAGCTTACCTGGACATGCCTAGGCCTTCTGTTTCTCCCACTTACATTGACTAGAAGGCAGTTTCCAGAGTTATCTTTCTAATATGATATGATCTCATCATTCACCTGCTTAATCTCTGCTGGCTGTCCAGAGGCCACAGCATGTCCACCCTGCTCAGCATGGCGCCCCAGACCCCTTCCTAGCCCAGCATCAACTGCCGTTCCAGGTCCACTTCCAGCCATTCCAAAACTCTTGCTTCCTGTGTGTTGTGCCCTTCTGGACCTTTGTTCCCGCTCTTCCCTCCGCATGTCTGCATGGGGAACTTCCACTCACTCCTCAGTGGCCCCAGATAAAATGATCTGCTTCCTCTGCTGTGCCTTCCAAGCAATTTGTGCACTTCAGCTCCACCATTTACTAGCTGTGTGACCTTGGACAAAAATACTTAACCTCTCTGTGCCTCTGCTTTCTCATTGGTACAATGAGAAAGATGATCTTACCTACCTCACTGGGGACTTTGGAGGACTACATAAATAAATTAATAGCATAAAGCATTGAGAATTGTGCCTGGCATTGGTCATACTCTGCAACATGTGTTATACAAAAAAAATGCCTCAACTTTGCATGTTTCAGAAGACCCATATCCCCCTTTGAGTGTTTTGAGGGCAAGGAGTCTTCCTTATCTATTTTTGCCTGACCAGGGTAAACATGCCTAGAAGGTGCTCCCTATACAGCTGGGGTGAAATATGGATTTAATGATATGATGTCTGAGATTTTCCTTAAAAAATAATATAGGAGGAAGGGAAGTGAGTGGAGGAAGAGCTAGAACAAGATTGGGTAATTGTTAAAAGTGGTTGATAAATTCATTGGACTATTCTATTTTTAATGTTAGAAATTTTCCATGTTACAAAGTTAATTAACAAAAAGGAGGAAAACAATCTGTTGAAGGAATCAGTGAATTAAAGATAATATTCTCTATTTCCTTGATTCCTCTATTTCTGTTCTTCCTTTTTAAAATCTAGCTTCAAGCTCTGGTTTTGGAAGGAAGGAGGCAAGTGGGAGGACGGAATAGTCAGGAATCTTTGGTTTCCTGTCTAGGGAATGCTCTTTTCTTCCCTCCAACTTGGAGCCAAAAATCGCACTGCCACATATGTTTGGAAATTTTTCTTCTTTATGCAACAGGTTGCTATCTTACTTGAAACAAGATAGCTGTCATTCTTGAGTCATTTATGGAACTTTTGGTGGAAATATGTGGGTTTTTTTTTTTCTTTTTTCTATTTGCTCGGAGTTACCAGCTGTCTGGGAGCATCCTCGTCTAATAATTGATAAAGTCATCTCAAAAGCCACCTATTTCTTTATTTGCATTTTTTCTTTTATCTTCCTTTTTTTGCTGTCTGCTAAAGATGTGGCCTCTGGAAGGGGCAGTTCGATCAGGCTGTAATCTGTCCCCGATGTTGGCAGCGGGCTGACAGGTCTGGCTGCAGGAGACCCCGGGTACTTACTGCTGTCCATCAAGCATGGGAAGGAACCACTTCCCATGTCCAGATGGGGCTGGATGTTGTCAAATTCCTCTGTAGCTGCGTAAGTAAGTGGCTTTCTTTGCTCACTTGGAAAATAATAATGAATAGTGTTTAGCATGGAGGGAGGTGAATTCCTGGAGCCCCTACGTGTCCAGAACTGCTCCGAATGTTTTGCATACTTTCTCTCATTTCATCCTCACGGCTGTCAGGTAGACAAATTTCATCCCTAAATTGCAGCTGAGGACTGCAACTCAGAGAAGTGCAGTAACTTTCCTTTCTTCTAAATCAGGAATCTGAGGTTAGAACCCAGGTCTGATTTCCATGCTTGAGTCCTTTCTATGGCGATGCTCACTGCTTTCCACAGATCTCTCATATCCAAAGGGAGCACACAGGCTCTCTCCAGCACTGTGGGACAAGGGAGGAAGGCAGAGTACATGGGGCTGTGTGTCTTCCTACTTGATTCAACCACACCAGCTTTATTTTAATGGCTTCTTCTTTTTTACATAGCAATAATTGCTAATATTTGGTGTGTACCTGTAAGTGCCAGGCACTGTAATTAGCTGTTTATATACACTGTGTCATTTAGAGCTTGTGACAGTCCTGGGAAATGGATGCTACCACAATCCCTCATTTATCCACCAGGAAACTGAGGCATACAGAAGACGAGAAACTTGCCAAAGACCATACAGCTCACTTGGCCAGGAATTACCACTGTGCAGTCTAAATTGAGCGCCCAGGGCACCTGATCCCACCAGATTTAATTTAAAGAAAGAGTTGTTTGCAGGATCTCCTGCCGCCTCGCTGAGCAGACTTTCTCTTCCCTCCTTCCCTCCTCCTTTCCCCCCATCCATTCTGTACCAAGTAGACTCTGGGGGGAAGAAATTGAGACTGAGTGACACAAAGCTCTTACCTGAGGAGGATCTCTGGGGTTGGAAGAGAGAATCATACGTAAAGCAGAGCACGAAAGTAGAGCCATATTAGCCAGGCCCAGAAGAGAGAGATCTCTTCACAGTCTGGCAAGCAAGGTGTTAAAGACATTCTGGGACCACCCCCAGGGGCAGGTCTGAGACATGCTTACTGAGCTTCTAATCTGCAGTCACCCCTCTTTCCTGTCTCCCCAGAAGTGCAGTTGAGTGACAGCTCCCTGAGATCTACAGGGTGACCTTGGCATCACCCAGTCCCCTTCTCATTCTCTGTTGTGGACTTTTTGCTGGGTTTGTGCACAAGCAGCTGCATTTTCCCCTATCTTTTTAATGACTCAGTCCTCAGAATGCTCAGTGAGCACTTCCATCCCCCATTCATCTGCATAAATGCCACTACCTGTCACCATGTATTCTTCTGTTTAGGGCAGTTTTGCAGCTAATGGAGGTTTGTGTCCTTGTGTAAATAACTTGTTTTGTTTTGTTTTGAATCAGAGCTTCCAGATATTTCTTCTCTCTGCCTCTCTCTCTCTCTCAGCCTCTCTGTCTTTAATGCCCATGTTTGCACCCAGATGTGTTTCCCAACAAGAGAAAAATTCTTAGCGAGGAGGAAGGTAGCAAGGATCACTGCACTCTCCCAATCCAATCTGTAACTTGCTTGGGAAGCACTCCCCTGGTCTTGCACTGTGACCAGGTCAGCAGCTTACTTAAGCACCAGAGGGCAGCCGCCACCCAGTTCCCAGGGGGCAGATGGAGTCCCTGGGAGGAGAAGGCCCCAGAGGACTCCCAAGTTCTGGGCTGGGCTTCTAAAGCAGCCCCTCTGCACTGCAACGCAGGACTCTGCTTTGCAACCTTGGGGTTTGCTTTGTGTATTAGCCACCTGCTCTCAGCGCAAGCCATGCATTCCGGGCCTGTCATCTGAAGGCATCATGGCTTCCTGAGCCGATTCTCACTTGGCCCTGCAAGAGGAATCCCCTCTCTACAGCAAGAGGGGGTCTGGAGGACTTTTGCTGACCTGAGCCTGAGATCAGGGAGGAATTCATTAATCCTAGAGCCTTCAGCCTGGGGTTCTGTGTTGCCTCGCTGCCAGGACCAGCCCCACCCTGACCTCTCTGCTCCCAGACCTGGCCCCTGCCAACCCCTCCTCTACCACAGCTCCCTGGGTAGACCCGGCCCCCCTGCACACCAGGAGGATAACCGCTCTGCTCTCCAGGACACCTCCTTTCTTGGAGAAGAAACCGATTAATTTTTTCTTCTCAAATCGAGGTCTCCTTGAGGGAGGCATGGCTAGGTCAGAATGAACTCATGCACCCTCTCTCCTTTGTTAATGGAAAACTGGACCTACAGGGCAGCTGGGTTTTGTCACCATCATCCTTCAGCCAGCTGCTGGCCCTGCTAACTCTAAGCTGTGGCGCCCAGTTCTTGGGCAGGGCAGAGCCTTCTCTGAAATGGGCAGCGGATGTAAGGAAGGTAGGGCCTGGGCGTGTTTAGATGGTGTGAAACTGTTGTTGGTTCTGTATGGACTTCCACTGAGGTCTGTCTTCCTGAAAATACCTCTGGCTTCTTTATTTGTAACAGTCCCCTGTTTTCAGCCAGACGACAGGTATCCCAGCAGAGCCCAGTTACCAAAGGCACTCACTGGTGGTTTGCTCATCTTCCAGAGGAGAGAGCAAGGGGAACAGGGCTTATCTTGCAGCATCAAAGACTGAGGATTTGTTTACTGAGATAATAAACTGCTCTCAGGCAGGGACTGTGTCATTTATTTACCTGACTTTCCCCTCTTAATCCAGAATAGGGTCTTGGCTTAGGAGAGGCTCAGTAAATGTCCTTGGAATGGGCTAATGCATAAACATCTGCTATCTCCAATGCTATCAGCTTGAATAAACACCCCGGAGTGGCGACCTGTGAAGATGAGTTAAAACACCCTGACAGTTAGTAGGTAGTTATCCCAGCTCCCATCTTACATATCGGGAATCTGCAAGAAGTTCAGTAACTTGCTCAAGGGCACAAAGCTTGTAAATGGCAGAGGCAGGATCTGAACTCAGGTCTGTCCCTTTCCACACTGCAGTGAGTTTGGTGCGCATCACTGAGGAACGCTATGTCACCGACGTCATGCGAATAGTTGTGCAAGCATAGAAGTCACAGCTTACCCTGCCTGGGAGACCGAGAATGGGCTTCACAGAGAAAGTACTGTGCGATCTGTGAGTTGAATATTGAGATGCGTCCTGCGATGTGGAGAAGGACAGGGGAGAATTCAAGTCAGCGCTGCTCCTGTGCGTGGCTGCGTGCAGGGAACAAGTTCCAAGTCAGGCAGGTGAGAGGATGGGGGACGATGTGCTCATGGAGGTTAGCTGGAGTCAGAGTATAGATGAGGCAGGATTCTGTCCAACTTGGACGGCTTCCAGAGAATTCCATAATAAGCTGGCTGCATGACTATAGCATGCATTTGTCTTTGCAGAATTTGGCAGTGGAGAAAATCTTTAGGGAATAGTTTGACTAGAAGGCAGACCTCTCTCCTTTGCCACTAGATTGGCAGATGCGTGACCTCTAGCAGTGTAATTCCAGAAGAAAGTACTAGTTCAATCTCCTTAAGGAACTTCTGCAACCAGTCGGACCCTTGAGGTCTTTAGGTTTCCTGCTTACAAAAGTTCTGCCTTTGAGGCCCTCATTGCTTCTGGCAGTTGAGTGGTCTAAGTTAATGTCCCTTTTCTCATCTCTGCAGATGGAGGACACCACAAAAGAACCCTTGGGATGTGCAGTCATAAACTTGACATTTCTAGCCCCAGATTTGCATTTATGGCATGCTGCTTGATAGTGAGGCAATGGCCATGTTGCAGGGACTGTCCCCTGTGCCTACTCCCTTGTCATCCAAATAGACCTGTGTTGCTCCTTGGGATTATCAGCCCCTGCTGCCCATCTTCAAACCAGCTGGCCAGAGTGGGAGGTGAATCTCTTGCTATGAAATAGAGCTTTACCTTGCCAGAACATGTATCCATAATGTATTAAAGGTAGCTTAGAAATTCTCTAAGCCTTAGGGTGCCTGGGGGCACCTGGGTGGCTCAGTTGGTTAAGCATCCCACTCTTGATTTTGGCTCAGGTCAAGATCTCAGGGTCTTAAGATCAAGCCCCATGTTGGGCTCAGCCTCCCGTCAGAGTCTGCTTGTCCCTCTCCCTCTGCTCCTCCCCCTCCCCCTGATTGTGTTCTCTCTCTCTCTTTCTCTCAAAAAGATAAATAAATAAGTAAAATCTTACAAAAAAAAAAAGAGAGAGAGAGACAGAGAAAGAAATCCTCTAAGCCTAACCCTCATTATAGAGGAAAATAACCAAGATTCAAGAGGTAAAGTGACATGCTCAGGGTCACAGAGTAGCCTTGCCTTGTCCTATGCAGTGACCACTCACCTCATGTGCCCATGAAGCACTTGAAATGCGGCCCGGTCTGACTGGAGTGTGCTGTTGATGTAAATACACAGAGGATTTCATTGATTCAGTATGAACATAAATATCTCATTGATATCTTTTATATTGACTACGTGTAGAAATGATAATATTTTGGATGCATCTGGTTAAATTAAATGTATTATCAAAAATAATATCACCTACTTCCGTTTTGCTTTGTTCGTGTGGTGATTAGAAAATATAAAATAATGTATGTGGCCTACACTGTGTTTCCCCTGGACAGCATCCCTCTAAAGCTTGGAGAACACAGGTCTCTTGACTTGGATGCTAACCTGCACAGGGTGGGGAGTATTGGCTGGGTCAGGGAGAAGCCAGAGGCAAGGACACGGGTCAGGAGGCTCCAGCAGCAGGCATCCCCCCCGTGGGGGCTGCGGGTGCTCACTACTAGTCATAAGAACAACTCCTATCATCACACTGGCTGTCATTCTTGTGCCTCCCTCCCGCTCCCTGCTCCCTTTCTCATCTTCCCTGCCTGGAAGCTAGCTCGGTCTTCCTGTGCCACTTCCTGTGCCACTCCTGTTTGAGATGTGAGGCAGCCCAGGTTCCTTCATTGATCTGTTTCTGCTGCCTTCCAACCTGCTTTGATCTGTGGCTGTTCCTTCACACCCTCTGGGGCAGCTCTGGGGCAGCTCTGCAACAGCCTTAAACCACCATTCCCTCTTCTTGCGCATAGAGCTCTTACTTAGGAAGTATCTCAAAACAGTGCTGTACTTGAAAAAAAAAAATGTAGCACGACCACTGACTAAAGGAAAGAGAGCCTGCTTTTCACTCCCTTCCTTGCAATGTCGTAAGCCCGGCTGCCCCAATCTGGGTTCTGCAAAGATGCAGAGAAGCTTGTGGCATGAAGGTTCAGGCTGGTCATGGAAAACGGTTTTGAGTGTTGAATGTTGCATATTAAGCAATCTGTCCCACTGCTGGCCCCATGTCCTTTCTGTGGCTCTTCTAGGCTTAGCTTCTACAAAGACAGATTCAGCGAGCGCTGAGCATCACGGCCTCCCAGGCACTGTGCTGGGCTCTGGCCCTCATGGCCGACACCGTCTTATAGCAGATAGAGGGAAACGATGAAATCCGACCTGGTGGACGGGTGCCCGTCAGGTCCCACAGACACCGTGGCCTCAGCCTGGGCTGGTAGCTCACCCCCCTGAGCAGGATGGAGTTGCTGGCAGAAACGGGACCCAGCAGAACCTGAGTCCTGTGCCTGTTTGAGTTCCATTCAGAATGTTGAGGTCTGATGCTTCGACTCAATTCCCTCTGTCCCCTCCTTTCTGGTATCCCAGACAAGAACGCTTCCAGTCCTCCTGGACTGAGGTCACTTCCTCTGGATTCATCACTGTAAAGGCACATAGGTCTCCACATTGCCGTATTTCACAGAATGTCCCCGCCTGCTCTTCTGTGGGCCACTGCTCACTCAGTCTTTCTGTGGCCCTCTTTGAGAGAGGCAGCCCCCCTCCTTCACCTCTGCACAGTATCTGAGGATTAGCTTAAGCCTGATCCCGTGGGAGGCTGAGCCTTCCTCCTTCCCAGATGCTGCACATAGATCATTGCGCTTTTTTCCTTTAAAGCTATTTTTAAAATTGCAAGGTATGTTACATAGTTTACAAGACGCAGAAAATATATGTATGGTTTAAATAAACTACTGTACAATGAACACGTAGGAAATGCCATGCAGGCCAAGAATGAGATGGTTTCCAGAACCCAAGAAGACCTCTGTCCCCCAGATCGGTCATGGGCCCCCACCTTCCCCCATGGACAGAGCCTAGTATTCTGACATCTGCTATGATCCTATCCCTTGCCTTTTTTTTAAAAATCATTTTACCCCTTTTATATACGTTCTAAAAGAATAGAGATTAATTGGGCCTTTTTTGAGCTCTACCTAAATGAAATCATATTGTACGTATCACTTAGTATCTGGCTCACTACCTTGTTTGTGAGGGTTGTTCATGTGATTACCTGTTTCTGGAGTTTATTCATTTCTATTTTATTTATTTACTTTTATTTATTTTTTTCATTTTTATTTTTCATTCATTGATATCCATTTTTATTACTATATAGAATGACCATTAACTTTCCTACCATCTTGAAAATCCGCCCTCCTGCTTTGAGCCCAGCGATCTTGGGTTGCTTGTCTCTTAGTCTTCAAATACACCACAGGCACTATTCTCATCCTGGATGACACGTTACAAACTTTTATTTTATTCATTTATTTATTTAATTAAAGATTTTATTTATTCATTTGAGAGAAAGACAGAGAGTGCACAAACTTGGGGGAAGGGCAGAGGGAGAGGGAGAAGCAAACTCCCTGCCGAGCAGAGACCCCGATGAAGGGCTCGATCCCAGGACCCTGAAATCATGACCTGAGCTGAAGGCAGATGCTTAATGGGCTGAGTCACTCAAGTGCCCCTACAAACTCTTTTATTATGAAAATTTTCAAACATATACAAGTTTGGTATAAACCCCCTTATACCCAGCACCCAACTCCATTTACGACCAAACCTATGGTACCTATATCCCCATGCAGTTCTCTCCCCAATTATTTTGAGACAAATCCCAATTATATTATTTTATTCAAATTTTTTCAATATTTTCCTCTAAAGTAAAAGATTCTTTTTAAAAATATAATCCTATATCATTATTATACATATACTAAAAGCAATGGAATTTTCTTAGTATAAAAAAACAAGCTGCTGTTCAAATTTTATTATCTTAAAAAAGTTTTTAATACTCTATTTTAATCAGAATTAAAATAAGATTCATAAATTGTAATACAGTGGTTTATATTTCTCTTCAATTGCTTCAATCTATAGATCCCTCATTCTGCTCAGTCACTTACACATCTCTCTTTCTGTTTCTCTCTCTCAATCTCTCTCTGTCTCATGATTTTGATCTCTTTTTATCCTCACAATTTATTTATTTTTTTTAAAGTTGATTTATTTTAGTAATCTCTACACCCAACGTGGGGCTCAAACCAATGACCCCAACTTCAAGAGTCACATGCTCTTCTAAGCCAGCCAGGAGACCCTCCTTACAATTTTATTTAATTTTTAAAGAAACCAGATTATTAGTCTCTAAAGTTCTTCACAGTTGGGACTTTTTTGTTGTTTAACATATTCTTCTGTCCTCTGTTTTCTTTAAATTGGTGGTTGGTCCTAGAACTTTGTTCCAGATATAGTTTGATTTTTGGCAAGAAGTCCCCATAGATGGTGTTATGTACTTCCATCAGCAGGTGGTCTGAGATGTCAGCACCCGTCATTACAGCCTATCATCACGGGTTGGAGTTGGCAACATCTATTTCTACCAGTCCTTCATTTGTCAGCTAAGACACTTCTAGAAAGAAACTTGGCATTGTCAACTATTTGATTTCCCTGAGATAAGTTTTTTTTTTAAATTTTAATTTGTTTGTTTGTTTGAGAGAGAGAGAGAGAGCACATGAGCAGGGGTAGGGAGGGCCAGAGAGAGAAGGAGAGAGAGAATCTTACATCTATTCCATGCTCAGCACAGAGCCTGATGTGGGGCTTGATCTCACAACCCTGAGATCATGACCTGAACTGAAATCAAAAGTTGGAGGCTTTTTAACTAAGCCTCCCAGGCACCCCTTCCTGAGATGAGTTCTTACAGGAAAGAAAGAACGAATGTTTGATATTTCCATTTTATTATTTTTCAAAATAAATGAGATGATTTTGTAACAGACTCCAAGGAAAAATGAGGACTTTTTTCCTTCTAATAACTTTATGAATTCATGGATATAACCATGTTTGAAATGTTTTAATCCATTGTGATTATTCTTATGATGCCCAAATTATCCTATTTTTGACCAGTAGGAGTCTTTTATTTTATTTTTTAAAAATTTTTTATTTTATTTTTTTTTGATGTAAAGTTCGATGATTCATTAGTTGCGTATAACACCCAGTGCACCGTGCAATATGTGCCCTCTTTACTACCCATCACCGGTCTATCCCATTCCCCCACTCCCCTTNGGCTGGGTCATAGGGTAGCTCAATTTTTAACTTTTTAAGGGACCTCCACACTGTTTTCCAGAGTGGCTGTACCAACTTGCATTCCCAGCAACAATGTAGGAGGGATCCCCTTTCTCCACATCCTCTCCAACAGTTGTTTCTTGCCTTGTCAATTTTTGCTATTCTAACTGGCATAAGGTGGTATCTTAGTGTGGTTTTGATTTGAATTTCCCTGATGGCTAATGATTTTGAACATTTTTTCATGTGTCTGTTAGCCATTTGTATTTAAATTGACTTCTGAGGTCTTAAAACCCTTTAATACTACATTTGTAGACATTCAGTTTCTTTGCTTTCTGGCTTCATATCATCACATCATTTCATCCATCAATATTTCAGAGTCCCCTGAGTTCTTTTAAAAGTGGAAGTCCATGATCTGGGTACTAAGGGTACTCCTTGTTACTAGGTTGGCTATTATTTCTAAGCCCTGTCAGTGGACAGAGCCAGGAGATAACGATAAATTGTCATGAGTTCATGTAGATACTGATAAATCAAATTAGAACACAGTTTTTTACCTCATATCTTTAGTCGTACATCTTTTTCTTTTCTGTTATGCCAACCATTGTATTTCTCAACACCGACAGAATTATTCATTTTCTTTCTCACATAGTTCACACGCAACAGACTCAGAATAACAATATAAATGCTACCATCAAAAATACGATTATTAAAATCAATTTAAGATTTTTTTCTAAGATTGTTTTTGTCCTTAGGTCACATCCAAGAATGGTGCTTAGTAAATTATTGTGTTATAAAGTCATCTGAAATATTCTCTCATATGGTTATGACACTAACTCAGTATACTATTAAGTCATTTTATTTTACTTTTTATTTGTAGAAATTACTTATGCATTTATATAATTATGGAAAATAGTAATGTATTCCTAAGTTATATCATATAATAGAGTATATTCAGAGAAATTTAACTTCTAACCTTGTTCCCCTCTCCTGGTTCTTCCATTTGAACCATTTATTTGGATTCTTTGAGGAACCATCTCTTTTCAAGGTTTTGCTTACTTTTTCATTTTTCTTTTTTTATTTTTTAAATTCAATTAATTAACATATAATGTATTATTAGTTTCAGAGATAGAGTTCAGTGATTCATCAGTCTTATATGATACCCAGTGCTCATTACCTCATGTGCCCTTTTAATGTCCATCACCCATCCTCCTACCCCCCTCCCCTCCAGCAACCCTCAGTTTATTTCCTATAGTTAAGAGTTAAGTCAAGCAGAGAAAGACAATTATCATATGATTTCACTCATTTATGGAAGTAGGAAGATCGGTAGGAGAAGAAAGGGAAGAAGAAAGGGGGGGTAATCAGAAGGGGGAATGAACCACGAGAGACTATGGACTCTGGGAAACAAACTGAGGGCTTCGGGGGGGGGGTTGGGATAGGCTGGTAATGGGTATTAAGGAGGGCACGTATTGCATGGTGCACTGGTGTTATACACAAGTAATGAATCATGGAACTTCACATCAAAAACTAGGGATGTACTGTATGGTCACTAACATAATATAATAAAAAATATTATTAAAAAAATAAAGAAAGAAAAATTTAAAGAAAAAGGTTCTTATGGTTTGTTTCCCTCTCTGATTTCATCTTTTTAAATTTTTCCCTCTCTTCCCCTACGATCCTCTGTTTTGTAAAATAAGTCAGTCAGAGAAAGACAATTATCATATGATCTCACTCATATGTGGAATTTAAGAAACAAAACTCTTCCTTTTGTCTCAAAAAAAAAGTGAAAGATATCTATATGTATGCATCCCCACCTCCTTTCTTAGAGAAATGGTAATATGCTACACATACTTTTCTCCATTAGCTTTTTTCACCTAATAATATATCCCTTCAATAATATATACATGGGATTATACAGCGTGCAATCTTATGGGATTGGTTTTTCTCACTTACATACTTCTCTGGAGATGGATCCAGGTTGTTGAGTGTATCAAGAGTGGGTTCATTGCTTTGCACAGTAGAATTCCACGGTATGGATGTACGACAGCTTGTTCAACTATTCAGCCGTTCATGGACATCTGGGTCATTTCTAGGTTTGGGTGATTACAAATAAAATGGCTATATGTGTGGGTACAGGTTCATGGGTGAACAGCAGTCATCATTTCTCTGGGGTAAATGCCCCAAAATGTAATTGTTGGATTGTATGGTAGTTGCGCGTTTAGTTTCTAAAGAAAGTCCCCGACTGTTTTTCAGAGGGATTGTACCATTTTACGTTTCCACCAGGAGTGTATTAATGATTCAATTTGGCTACGTCCTGCCCAACATTTGGTGTTGTCACACATTTTATTTTAGACATTCTGATAGGTGTGTGGTAACATTTCCTCATGGTTTTAATTTGCATTTCCCTAAAGGCTAATGATGTTTGAATATCTTTTATGTGTTTTGTTTTTGTTTTTTGGTCTGTATGTTTGGTGATAATCTCTTTATGTCTTTTATTTTATTTATTTATATTTATTTTATTATTTTTTGACTACTGAATTTTGAGAGCTCTTTATAGATTCTAGATACTAGTCCTTTGTCAGATGTGTGGCTTGCAAAAAATTTCGGCCACTCTGTAGCTTGTCTTTCCACGCTCTTGACAGGGTCCTTCACAGAGAAAAAAATTCTAATTTTGATCAAGTTTTATTTACCAATTTTCCTTTTATTTACCAATTTTCCTTTTATTTACCAATTTTCCTTTTCTTTATCCGGTCTTGATCCTGAAGATTTCCTCTGTTTCCTCTTCTGTGAGTTTTGTGGTTTCTGGCCAGCCTGCCTTCTTCCCCACCTTTCAGAGCCTTCACTTGTTTATTTTGCATCTACTGGAGGGGGCGCTCAATTGTGCCACTTCCTCCGGCCCCACAGTTTATGGTGAGAATCCTGGCGTCATTTGAATTTGTTCTTTCCCTAGAGATAAAATGCCATTTCTCTCTTATTGCTTTCAAGATTTTTTTTTCTGCGTCTTTAGCTTTTGGAATATTTACTGGACTGTGTCTTGTTTTGGATTTGGGATGGGGCAGGTTATTTAGTAAAGAGTTCGCTCGGCTCCTGACATCTGTAGGCTTCTGTCTTTGGGGGAAGTTTGGGAAGTTTTTCAGACACACCTGTTCTGTGTGTGACACTGATGACAGAAATGTGAGGTCTTTTATGATGGTCCCACAGGTCCCTGAGGTTCTGTTCCTTTTTTTTGTTTTGTTTCTCTCTGTTCAGATTCGGTGACTTCTATTTTTCTATCTTCAAATCCACTGGGTCTTTGTCTCCCCGCCTCCGCACTTTGCTGTTGAACCCATCCAGGGAGGTTTTTAAATTCCAGCTATTGTGTTTTGTCGGTTCTAAAATTCCCATTTGGTTCTTATTTCTAGCTTCTCTTTATTTGCTGAGACTTTCTGGTTTGTTGTTGAGACTCTGTTTTTCCCTTTGTCTCAAGTTTGTTTGCGGTTCTCATTGCAGCATCTCTATGAGGACTGCTTTAAAATCTTTGTCAGGTTGTTTCAATATTTCTGTCATCTTGGTCCTGGCATCTGTTAATCGTCTTTTTCATTCAGTTGGAGATTTTCCTAGTTCTTGGGATGATGTAGGATTTGCAGTTGAAACCTGGACATTTTTTATATTAGGCTCTGAGACTCTGGACCTTATTTCCACCATCTGTTTCACGTAGCTCCCTCTGATAACTGCTCTGGCAAAGGAAAGGCAGGGGCACTGTCTTGTGACTGCGGGCTGGGGATCAAAGTCCAAATTCTGCACTCAGCCTCCTTTGACACCCAAGGGGGAATGCAATGCTTAATTTTATGTGTAGGTGTGAATGAGCTATGGGGTGCCCAGATTAAATATTATTTCTGGGTGTGACCATGAGGGTGTTTCTGGATGACATTAGTATTTGAATCAGTGGACTCAGTAAATTAGATGACCTTCCCCAATGTGGGTGGTCATCATCCAATCTGTTGAGGGCCTGAAGAGCAAAAGGCAGAGGAAGGAGGCATTTGCCTTTTTTGCCTGCCTCACTGTGTGTGCTAGGACACATCATCTCATCTCATTCCATTTTCTTGTGCCCTTGGACTGGGATTTACACCATCGACTCTCCTGGTTCTTAGGCCTTCAGACTCAGACTGAATTACACCTCCGGCTTTCCTGGGTCTCCAGTTGGCAGATGGCAGACTGTGGGACTTCTCAGCATCCATAATGGCATAGCCAGTTCCTCATAATAAATAGATATAGATAGATACAGATACAGATTTCGAAACATACAAGTATCTCCCATTGGTTCTGTTTCCCTGGAGAACCCTGACTAATACATGGGCTTCTTGGGACTTTTGGGTGGGTTGTAAGCTAGGCCTACCATTTCACTGTTGCCAGAAACAAACAGGAGCCTATATATACCCAGTTTTACTTCCTGTTATGGACACATATAATTAGACATTTCAAGATGTCTAATGGTTTCTACCAGAAAAAAAAAAAAATTACTGATGAGCCAAGGGTCTTGGTTCCTGTCATCTGTTGGGATTAGAAGGGACATCTGTGATTAGATGCCTGGCAAAGAAACCACACATTCCTTCCAATTCTTCCCATTCTCCAAGAGAACTGTCCACTTGCTAATCTTGGATAAATTCATGGATTTGTTCAACTAAAGAAAACGACTTTAGGCACGTTAATAGGTAAGGAATCACTGGCCGTGCTCACAGTTTTCCATTTCCAAATACCTTTGCCCACTTGAAGGCAGAGGCAGATTCTTCTGGCCCAAACCAGGCAGAGCCAAGTGAGCCCCTGCGAATATTTACCTCGGCAACCTAGAGAGAATAGATTTAAAGTAACTCTGCTTTTCTAGGACTCTAGAAATGACAGTTCCATCTGTCATCCTCTCTCACTTCTGCTATGCATACAATACATCTAAATTTGAGTTGCTTTTTTATAGAAATGGTCGGATCATCTGGCTAGTCCACACAAACCTATGTTACTCCATATAGCTTTTAATAATACTGCTTACAGGGGCGCCTGGGTGGCTCAGTTGGGTAAGCAACTGCCTTAGGTTCAGGTCATGATCTCAGGATCTGGGGTCAAGCCCCATGAGGGGCTTCCTGCTCAGCAGGGGGTCTGCTTCTCCCACTGCCCCTCACCCCACTCCTGTTCTCTCTCTCTCTCTCCCCCAAAAAAATAAATAAAATATTTTAAAAATATTGTTTAGGGGTGTAATCACAATTATTCCTAAGCACTACCAGTATCTTGTTTCTAAGAATAAAATTGACTTAGAAAGAAAGTAGCCAAGCAATCTCAGCGTTGTGTTTCAAAGACTTAGGAAAAAAGCCAAGAGGTGTGACAGTCGGTATCTTCCCCCCAACTTTGAGCACTGAACTCATTGTCTCACCTTTAAGGTTGAATTAAGCCTTCTTCCTGCTACTCAGGTGACGGTCTGGTGGGAATCACTCCTTCCTATGTGGGTCTTCCTAGGACAGGGGCCAATTCTAACAGTTGGGATATGGAGAAAATATTTTTGTTGTTATTGCTGTTTTAACATTAGAAAACCCTCCCCTCCTGCCCCACCAAATTTGTTTTTGTTTTGTGATTTTTTTTTAAGATTTTATTTATTTATTCAACAGAGATAGAGACAGCCAGGGACAGAAGGAACACAAGCAGGGGGAGTGGGAGAGGAAGAAGCAGGCTCATAGCGGAAAAGCCTGATGTGGGGCTTGATCCCAGAATGCCAGGATCACACCCTGAGCCGAAGGCAGACGCTTAACTGCTGTGCCACCCAGGCGCCCCTGTTTTGTGATTTCTTTAATCAGAAATTTGGGGTAGAGAGAGAGACCCTAAGAAACATGCTCACTAACAGTAGGTTACTAAACCTCTTCCTAAGGAAGATAGGTTTGGTTAATCCCAGGAAATATGCACAGAGCCACTGGGGTGCCTAGTTTGGGGGCAAATCCATTTTAGCCCAGCTGCTTTCCAGCTGGATCAGGATCTATGTCCTCTAGAGGTGGGCCTTGTCTCCTTTGCACTAGTTCTAGAAACTTGGAGCCAGGGCATGAGTGCTGAGAACAATGGCATCCTTCCTGCAATGAAGAAAGGAAAGGAAAGAAGGGTGCTAAGACACTATTCACCAGAGAGGGTCATTGTGGGGGAAGAACCAGATGTCATTTTCTGCTTTTAATTAGTACTAATTTTTCAGATGGTGTATGATGTAAATATTACCTATTAATAGTTCTGGAGTTGGATCAGGGAAGGAGGGGTACACAGATGCAATGAAGAAGTATTGAGTCCTGGGGAGAAAAGTGCACTGGGCCAAGATGAGAAGTTGCCCTCGTGGCTAGAGTGTGTGGCAATAGCATCTGGAGTCACCATGATCAGATAGTGGATATTTTTCAGACCTATTTCATTCAGCAAAATGAATGTTCGTTCAAGAGCACAACCACAGGCAGCCCTTACATTGATCTAACTTCTAATAACATTGTGAATCTCCTGATGTAAGGGATGTTGATTGTTAATAAAGGTTTATCAACCTCTTCATACACATACAAAACACTTACTTGTGTCAATACAAATGAGTTAATTATATGCACTGACAAAGTGGGTCTACTAGAGGCCACATTTTATATTAACACTGAATTTTAATAGTCACCGGAGTCTTTGGTTAAATTCCAGCTGTTCCTTATTCCTTTAAGTTCCACATTAGCTGATATTTGGCAAAATATTAAATTGCTATTGGAGTTGAAAGAAGAATTCGATTTTTCTCTATTTGTTTCTGAAAGCATGTTAGACGTAAGCTACCTATGTTATGCAAATCGGTGTCTAGCAAAAAGGTGGATTTAGTGATCATGAAAATCTCTTCTCTTATAATTCTGTTTTTGTTTCAGATAAGACCAGTGTGCTCTTCCAAATGGAAATATCCCCACAGACTTACAGATCATTTCAGGAACAGTTCTCTCCACAGAAGCAGCATCCTATCTTAATTCTCCTAATGGGCTGGATGAAGGAGGGGCCCAAATCTTGAACAAACTTAGTGTCCAGACTCTATGCAGGCATGAATATTATTCTAGGTTTCATCATCTGTTTCTTTAAATCATGACATTGCTCTAATCAACTGCAGAGTTGAAATAGAAGATTAAAATTCTACTCATAATTATACATTATCTTTTCTTGTAACTTTTGGTAAGAGCCAAAAGAATGGGGATACTAAATAGAAAAATTAAGGAGTAATTTAAAAACTACTATTTATTTTCTTGGAAAACATTTTGTAGCTGCTGTGTGGAAAAAGTATTGCAATGCAATCAAAAAGATATGGATTCCAATCTCAGCCCTGCCACTTGCTGGCCCGTACAGGGGCTGCACTTTAATGTTTAGTCGTGCTTCCGTTTCATTGCAGTATTTATTTGAAAAGAAGGCTTAAAAAAATGTTTTAGGAACGTATACAACTACGTCATGCTGCCCCATGTGTCTAAGAAAAGAATGGTGTGCTCGCCTCAGTTTGCACATTAAAATAATCTGGAGAGATGAAAAATTAATAGGTTCCATTAGTTTCTTGCTTGCTTGCTTGCTTTCCTCCCCAGGTGATTCTCACGAGGCAACCAGGTTAGAGAAACACAGAAATAGATTATAAACTTCGTAAGGGCAGGAGTTTTACTTGTGCAATTTGAGATTACGCTGTTTGTGTTGAGAAAAGTATCCAGCTGACAGTAGTGCTCAAGTAATATTTATTGAGCAGATAAATTAATAGATGAATGTGTACTTGACCTTATTAAAGAAGCAATATAATCAACCCTCAAGTCAGATCCTGCTGGAATAATTATAGTTACCATCAAGTGAGTCTTAACAATGTTCCTGGAGTGGATCTTAAAACCTCCTAATGAAATCCCATTGAGTTTAAAATAAAATCTAAACTTTTTACCATGATATCTAAGGCACTGGACAACCTGGCCCCTTCTTACTTTTCCAACCTCATCTCCTGGGCATCCTCCCTCTTCAGTCACGCAGGCTCTAATTTACTCCTTGAGCCTGTCAGGCTAGTCCTCACCTCAGGACCTTTGCTCGTATTGTCCCTTCCCCATGGATTACTCCTTTCCAGATCTTTATGTGCCTGATTCTTTCTCATTATCAGAATATCATCCTACACACATCATCCCCTCAGACCCACTTCCGTGGTTACCCTGTCTAATGTACCTCCACCCAGCTGTCACTCTCTGTCCTATTACCTTATTTCAGTGTCCTCACAGTAGTTTTTACTATGACAAACTACCTTTTAATTTATATGTTAACATATAATTTGATAGTTTATAGTTCCTCAATCCCCACTAAAATTTGAGTACCATTAGGACAAAAATCTAATCCTTCAATTTTTTTCATGCAATACATCCAGCACTCAGAATGATGCCCAACACCAACAAAAACTTACTAAATATTTGACAAATGCATAAAATAATTTTTAAAAGCCTAATCTGTTATTTATTTACTTGTATTCCTTTGGAAAGTCATATATGTCCTGTAATAACATGCATAATTTGCCTTGCATGTTGGCAGGCACATAGCAAGTGCTCAGATAATGTTGGCTTCCCTTGACTATGTTGTTTCTCTTCTACCTTAAAGGGAAACTCTTTGAAGCATCCTGTATAAAGTCATTTACAAACAACAGTAGCTCATAGGTTTCCCTTTTTCTTGTGTAAATACCTAGGGATGGAATTTCTCCATAGTTATACATGATTAGTTTCCAAGAAATTGCCAAACAATTTTTCTAAAGCGATGGTATCATTTCACGCCTCCATCCTCACCACATTCTCACCAGCATTTAGTATTGCCAGTCTTTTTAATTTCAGCATTCACATGGGTATAAAATGGTATATCATAGTTATTTTATTTGTCTTTCCCTCGTGACTGATGACATTGAACATTTTTTGTGCATTTATCGGCCCTTCACATATCTTCTATTGGCAAGTGTCTTTTCCAATCTCTGTCAACTTTTTACTAGTGTGTGTTCTTATTGTTGGTATGTAGAACTCTTTATTTATTCAGGATACAATTCCTCTGACAAATGAATTGCCAGTGCATTTCAATGCCTCTAATACATGGACAATAACTTCTCAATTTGTAAACTGTATGTTTTGATGTGCTTTTATTTTTGCAAGGTATAATCCATCAACTTTTATTTTATGTTGAGTGCTTTTTAGGTTGTATCTAAGAAATCTTTGCCTGCTCCAAGGTCATGAAGATGTTCTCTATTTCTTTTTTTCCCCTAGAAGCCTTATGGTTTTAGCTGCTACGTTTACTTTTATAATTGATCACACATAAATCTTTGCATGAGATTTAGGTCCCAAGTTTTTTTTTCCATATGTGAATTCCAGATTTTTATAAAAATGTCTAGTACAGCCTTATTCATAATAAGGAAAAAGGAAATAACACAAATATCCATCGATAAGAGAAATGGAAGAACATATTGCAATTATTCTACCAATGGCATACTAATCAGCAATACAGAAAGTAACTACAGATATATGCAACAGCATGGATGAATCTCAAAAATATTGTGTTGAGTGAAAGAAGCCAGACATGAAGGGCTACATACTGTTGATTCTATTTATATGAAATTCAAGAACAGGCAAAGTTAATTTGTGGAATGAAAATCAGCGCAATGGTTGCCTACAGAGAGAGTGGGGCTTAACTAGAAGTGGACATGAGGGGACTCTGTGCAGATAGAAATATCCTATGTCTTGATTGGAACACTAACATACGTGTAACACTTGTCAGAACTTAATTATGCACTGAAGGTCTGAGTATTTCACTGTGTGTAAATTTTATCTCTAAAACGTCAATTAGCTGATAGCGACAAAGAGATCATAAGCATGGACAGGCCATTACATGTAAGGGCAAATGTCTCTAAATTTTTCAATAACCCAAGTTCATCCCACAGCCATCTGTGTTCATGATAAAATTAAGAAATGGTTATTTTTTTCTTCAGAAGCTTCCTTTAGTGATCCAGAGAATCTGCTTAGATAGTTTTAAAATGTAAAACCTTTGATATTTAGGCGGTTTTGATATTTAAAGAGGCACACTTTACATAGGATGATTTATGAGTAAGAAACCTCTAGTAACTGACATTGTGTGATACACTTATATAAATATATAAATTCACAGAACAAACACATGTATGTGTATGTACCCACTTCAGAGTCCTAGAACAAAACCACAAAAGACTACATAATTACACTATAAAGGATTGATGTGCTTCTTGGGTTTCATAGTCTTTTTTTCAAATTGAATTGAAATACTCAATTCTAAAACCCCAGCTAGAATTGCACATTAACAACAGAATACTTGCAATCATAAATTTATAACTGCTTCGGGATTTTCCAGAGCAATCCCTTTGAGCCTCTCAAGATCTGACAGAAATAGTGTACAATCCACTAGCACCATTTCTACCTCAGACCAGTCAGCAGAATCCTAAACAGCTTTATTTCATGCTCCCTGATTCTTTTTGTGTCTTGCTATTGAAGCTCAGACCTACTTATGTATTTATTAACCATGACTGGCTTTGCATTCTATCAGCATTCGCTGGGGCCACCAGAAGGGGAAATACTGCATAGGGGAGCATAGTGTCCACGGAACCTGTCAAACAGAGCCTTCTACTGGGTCATGAATAAGATTCAGAGGGCTAACACACTTTGCATTGTTTTATGGGGAGTGAGCTACCAGACTACGACAGAATTTGGGAATCCTGCTTTGTTGGTGGGGAATACTTATGTACCACTTCTTCCATTTCTGTGTGAGAAGTTTCCATTGGTGTAGCTCTCTTGGGCTTTCTCATCCCATTACTGCTCCCTCGGGAAGAGTGTCTTTTCCTATGGGTGATCACAGAGAACAAAATGAGCGTGTTTCAGCCCCTTCTCATCATGCCTTCGTCATGCCACAGGCACAGTTGAGCTGGTTTGGTCCTTGTGGGGTGGCCTGTAGTTTGGGGGAAATTTTCAACTCAGGAAAGTATTAGCAAACCAATTTGCCCAAGGACTTAAATCATCATTTTTATCTGACTTTTGTGCGTATCTTTCAACTGTGTCTATACTCAAGTGGGAAGGAGAAGGTTAACATTTTCAGAGCTGAGCACTCCTGCCTAGGAGTTAAGAACTACCACTTTTGATCCTATCTCTCTTGTTTTGTAAAAATGTGCATCTTCATGAATTTCTGCACATGAATATAACTGACTGTTCAATGTCTAGGAAAAGGGGGAAATTTCATACTCCTGGTGTCCTGAGCTTTTAGTATTGTCATTTTACTTGTATTCTGAAAGTCTTCCAATTTGCATGTAATGTAAGGGTTCACTCAACTAGCTTCTTACTGAGATCTTGTAATGATCTCCACTATAATTTATTTTTTATTATGTAGCTGGAGAGTCATTAATAACTCCTCATAAATAGAAGTAGTTTCTTATTTCATCAATACCTTGAAATTGTTTTTCTCATTACTTTTCTAATGTTTATGTCCATGTTTTTTCCTTATTATTGGTCATCCTCTATAGACCAGAGACTGTGGCTGATTAATAAGATCCATGAGGAACTCATCAAATACTAGAGAGGATATATTCAAATGTCACTCTCTCACTGATGGCAGAATGTATGAAGTATCAAAAACGAGGTATAAACAAAGTTCTCCAGGGGCACAGAGTTAGGAAATGTCACCTTTATGACCACGGGACTGGTCCCCCATAAAATGAATATCAACTTTAGATGGTCATTTTTTATTAAGTCTTGATCTCAGATATGTGTCATACAATAGCAAAGAAATTTGTTTGAAAATAAATAGATAATAAGTGAGCACCTGCCAGTTTTGATGAAAGTTCCATGTGTTCTAAGACATTCCCTATCAGGCTTGCTGTGGGACCATCCATTTGGTTAAGACATTGAAAGGCCATTACCTATTCCAAGAAAAGCAGTGCAGCTGACAACGTAGTCCAGATTACCTTGGATTATCTAGCCCTGTCCTGGCAGAAACTAGTGCCTGGGGGAGTGCATAATGGGTAGTCAGGCCCACAGAGAAGGCCTAAAACACTTTGAGTGAAGAGCCATCTTCCAAAGCGGCTGGCTGGTCACCTTCCAAAGATATTGGAGGAGATTCCTGTCCTTGGTAAAAAGCTAGTAACGGTGCATACCCCTGCAGACCCTTCCCATGAAATTCTGAAATTTTATGGTTCTTTTATAAGAAAGTGTATGTAAGGACCCATAGCAGTGGGGACCTCTGGTTAGCTAAAGAGAAACATGAGAGAATTGGGTGTTTGGACTCTCCTGCCCCCTTCAGTAGAACTATTAGTGCTTATTTTCACTCTTTTCCAGAATCAATCTTGACTCAGATGTTAACCCAGCATCAATAGGGAACAGCCCTGTGCACCTATATAGTTCTAAATTGCAAAATCCCCACTCTTTTTCTAGGATTACAGACAAGAATTCTGATTCACTTCTCTTCAATATTCAATACAGAACTGTTTTAATCTCCTTGATTAGAGTAATAAGATTCTATCAAATTACTTTAGTAAACTTCTTACCATTTTATGACATACTTCAGAAAAAAAGCATAAATTTTTGAAAAAATATAATAAAATATAATAAAAACTCATCTGTGCATCACAATTTAAGAAATAAAACACAACAGTACAGATGAAGCCTTTCATTTCTTCTCCCCTGAATATATTTCATATTCAATCCAGTGGTAATCATAAGGAAATGTACTTAAAAAAAGCCCCTTTTATTTTCCTCCTTGACATATAGATATACTATGTGTGCCAACTTCCCTTGCAATAGGTCAGAGTGTGTGACAGAATTCTGGCCAAAAGAATGTGAATGAAATGGAATTAGACCACTTCCAAATCTGGCCTATAATCCTGAGCAATCCTCCAAGCTCTCCCCTTAGCTGGCTGCACGTAGAAGGTTCTGAAGTCCCCAGAGTGGGGCCAGGGGCTACAAGGAACATCACTGGGTCTCTGAATGACTGCATGGAGCAATTTTTCACTATCAAGGTCATTGGACTGTTACATGAATGAAGAGTGGACTTGTTTTGAGTTAGCCTACTCTCATGAATCAACCAATCATTTCCATGCAGTCCTTTAGACTTTTACCACGTGAAGAGGAGTCCCCAGTCAGTACATAGCTTGCATGTTTTCCAACTTAATGTAATGGTATCAAATTACATGTGTTCTTTAGCGTCTTGGTTTTTCCCTCACCATGGCTTGTGAGACCCATCCACGCTAACAGGTGTTCTCTCAATTATTTTCAGTGCTGTAGAATTCTCCATTGCATGAATATTGCATAAGTTGTGTATCTGTATCCCTATTGCTGGCTAAATAATTTCACATTTCTTGCTATTATAAACAATGCTGCTATGAACATTCTTATACCTATTTCTTTGTTTATGTATATAGATATATATATACACACAAATATGTACACATATATATACTATATATACTATACATATATACAACATATATATGATACATATACGTAGATACTATATACAACATATATATATACACATATATACTCTCTCTATACACACACACACACACCTAGTGAAGATAGATAGATAGATAGATAGATAGATAGATAGATATCCCTAAGATACTTAATGAATTGGCCTTTGCTGCACGAAATCACTTCAAAAGTTAGTGACAACACAACAACTATTTATTTAGCTCACAATTCTGAGAGTTGGCACCTTAGTTTCAGCTCAGGCCCTGTTGATATGGGCTGGGCTTTGCATGTTTTTATGATCAGCTTGCAAAGTGTCTTGTGGCTGGTGGTCTCTAGTGGCTAAGCTGCTCTACGTGGTTTTTCTCTCATCCTCCAGCAGTCTGCTTCAGGCTTGTGCATAGGGTGTCAGGGTTCTAGAAGCAGCAAGAATAGAAACTATAAGGTCTCTTGAGACCCAGGCTCATAACTGGCACAACATCACTTTTAACTTACTTCCTTGGACAAAACAAATCACAAGACGAGGCTAGAATCACAGAGTGGGAGAATAAACTCTACCTCTTGATGGGCGGATATGCAAAATATGGCACTTATTTTTGTAATCTAGCACACCTAAGAGTGCAATTTCTGGGGGCTCCTGGCTGGCTCAGTTGGTAGGGCATGGAACTCTTGATCTGGGGGTTGTGACTTCAAGCCCCACTTTGGAGGTGGAGTTTACTTTAAAAAAAAAAAAGTGCAATTTCTGGGTTGTAAAATACACATCTATTCAACCTTACTAGATTTTGCAGAAACTTTCCAAAAGGGACTGTATACCTTGTTGCAAAAAAAAAAAAAAAAAAAGCAGTGTTGGGTACTGGTTGAGAGCATGGACTCTGGAGCCCTCTAGTTTTGCTTGAATCACAACAGTACTGCCTGCAACTGTGACTCTTGCCAGGTTTTTTTTTTTTTTTTTTTTTTTATTCAGCAGAGATAGAGACAGCCAGCGAGAGAGGGAACACAAGCAGGGGGAGTGGGAGAGGAAGAAGCAGGCTCATAGCAGAGGAGCCTGATGTGGGGCTCGATCCCATAACGCCGGGATCACGCCCTGAGCCGAAGGCAGACGCTTAACCGCTGTGCCACCCAGGCGCCCCTCTTGCCAGGTTTTTTAAACATCTCTATCTCTTAGTGTTCTCATCAGTGAATGTTCTTGGTGCAAGACTCTAGCCAGTTGAGGCATACAAAGACTTTGTTGGAAGGCGATTGCTTGGCTCTCGTAATCAATTAGAAGTCTGCACAACCAGGTTTAGCATATGGACAGGAACCAAGGCAAGATTTAGGGGAGATTGGCAACAAAGAATTCAACCAAGGCCAGTTTTTATTAGAAAGAAGAGAAACTCCCAGGCACTGGTCAATACTATGGGGTTCAGAATGCAGCATGAGTTTGGTGCACCCCTGGTAGCCCCTCCAGAAACAGCCTATAATGAGGTCACTTCTCTGCTTCTGTCTCACCCAATTTATAGCCATCCCACACCCAACAGTGAATTCTCTGTTTTCCGCAGAGACACACACCAATGCAAAGTTAGTTTAGCAGAGATCCATGCCAATCTCTTAAGGTTTAATTGATATTTTACTCTCTTTCTCTACTTTTCCTCTGAAAACTTGGCTGTTCTGGTTCTCTCTCCATTAAGTAAAAAGTCAGAGCAGAAAGAATCCCTAGAAACAAATATAAACCACAAGCAAACTTATGGCAAAAAGGGAAAGCTATATACCAGCAGATAGATAACTTGCTAGTGGCAGAGTTAAAGTAGAAATAGAAAAAAAAAAAAACTTTAGGTAAAAAAAGAGTAAAAAGATCAACTGACCAACTTGTCTTATTCCCGGTTTAGGATTTGGCCATCCTGGAATTGTATGTGTGTGTACATATAAATATATATGTATATGTGTATATACACATATTATATATATGTGTGCACACATACATACATATTATATACATATATACACAATATATACATATGCATATATATATATACAGATTATATATTACATATGTATGTGTGTGTGTGTGTATACATATATTCTGTTTATTGACTGGGCTCCCCAGTTTTTGTGGGAAAAGGTATTAAGAAATTATTAGAAATCATACATGAAGATAGCTGGAGATCAGTTTGCAAAATCAACACATCCAACAAACATTTATTGAGGGTCAGTTACATGCCAGGTGCTAGGGACTCAAAGCATCACAGGAGCTTACTGAACTGAGTATGTGATGGAGTATTCAAGGGGTTCGTGGTCTTGGGTGGACTTCATGGGGCATAGCAAAACTAACAAATATAATATACTTACTGGGCATGACAAATAACTTAAAAGGAGTAATCAGAACTGACTGTTGAGGTTGGTCAAGCTATAAAATATCATTGATTATACCTAACTGATCACATCAATTTCAAAAGATATTCTATAGATATTTCCTTTATTACATTGCATATTAGGGACTCATTTGCATGTGAATATCTCACCACACAAGAAGTCTGAAATGAAGAAAATCCTGTATATTTAAGCATTGAGCAAAATTCACCCCAGAATGGTCCCCATTACTTTAGGTATCTAGTTGCTGTCTGCATACATGCCTCTTGCTAAGGCTAGGAAACATCAGTGTCTGCCCTGAGCAGGTGCTAAAGTCATCCCTCTGTCCTCTGAGGGAGCCAGTACTGGTCCAGTCACTTGCTGTAATTGTTTGTACAATTACCTCTTCCAAGAACTGTTCACTTTCTCCTCTGATGATTCTTCATCCACTATTGGGTGTTTGAAAGGAACTAAATGACATTAATTGTGTTTCTCACAAACAAATGCCTTTTCAAAGGACCATAAAATAGCAGGTGCAGGATCACTGGAGCAATTCCTTCAGATGGCTGTTTTGAGTTTGGATTAGTTTTGAGTTTGGGTTAGTAATGCAACCAGGCAAATTGCTTGCAACTCCACTCATGAAACTGCTTTCCATAAAAAGACACTAACTGGGAAGATGTTCTCTTCTAGAGCTGTCAAAATTCAGGGCTATCAGTAAGGTATTTGTTACTGATACATTAGGTGTGGGGGTTGGGGGGAGAGAGCCTTGCTGTTCCTCTGGGATCTTGCAGGGGCTGCTGTGGACCCCAGTGCTCAGAGCTCTGTTACAAACATGGCCACAGCCACAGCCACAGATGTGAGACTTTGCTGGCAAAGCAGGCATGAAATCAGAATCTTAATTCTCCCAAAAGGGTTCTATTGTTACTTCATCCACTGAAGCAGGTTATTAAAGCTAGCTCCTGCAGTGGCCAGAGAGTTAAAACTTCATCCCCTTACGACTTAACTGATGACCAAGAACACTAAAATGTTGAGGGGTATGAAGGACAAATAGTCAATTAAAATCACATTGACTCTTTGCAGAATTGTGAAAGGGGGCAAACTGTCTTAAAGTCAGAGAAACCTCATTTTCGACCGAGGCTCTTTAACCACACTTGAGTCCTGTGACCTTGAGAAACTGACCTGGACTCAGTCTTTGTTTACTTATTTATGAAATGGAGATAACAGTGTCTTCTTGTTTATCATGAGCATTAAGTAAGATGGCACGGGTAAAGTGCCCATATTTGGCAAATGCTCAAATTACATTTGTGTACTTATTTACATGTGGATTTCTACATCAAAGATGGAGTCTGAAAATGACTCCCTTTCCAACCAATCCCTACCCCTCCTTCCTGTGTCTTATTATTTCTACACTGTTCTCAGTGTTTGAATATTCCTTCCCTGCATCCGTCTTTTTCTCAGTCATATGTATCTCATCATAAATGAAGAGGAATCAACTTTTCTCCCCCAAAGCTACAAGATATGCACATTGTCAGAGAATAAAACAAAATCAGAGGTGTTTTGTTTTTGTTTTGTTTTGTTTTGTTTTTTTAACGAGCTCAATCAGTATACTTGCCAGATAAAGGCTGGCATCAACGAAGAAGCTCCCCAAATCATTCTGTGAAGCGCAGAGATGACGGTGGTATTTGTGATGTGCTAGAAAACCCGGAGTGGGGTTTGGGGGAGGTTCATGGTGCTTATGCTAATTCAAAACTGAAAGCTTAAGCTCTAGATAGAACAATATGGTTCATAAGTTTGTCCATGTTACTTAAAATAGGTCCCATAATTCATAGGTCAGGAAATGTCTTCATTTGGGTCCAGGAAGGGTCTGATTTCCTGGTTCTAACTCAAAATTCAGAATTACTTAGCATCATTAGCTACTTAGAACCAGCTGCAATGAAGACAGTATTTGGTGTCCATCTATTCTAGACAAGGTACACTCTACATGGAATATATTAGGCCTGAGAGTACAGTGATCAGGGTTGGTGCCTAGAGAGAAATTTAGGGAGGCACTTACTCTGAGTTGTGCCGTGCGGTTTAGCACCCAGGGGCACGTGCCTCCTTGTGTACTCTGTCCTAGGCTTCCCACTTGCCTCATCCAGGTCTTGGTCCTGCTTTGAATACAACTGCAGGAACTTTAGACTTTACTGGAAGAGGAGGCATTTCAAGGAATGAGGCCTAGAATATTTCTGAGCTAAAAGAAACCTCAGATATCACCTCTAGACTATTTTTCTCATTGGAAAAAGAAGACGACAGAGGTCCACTGCAGACACATAAATTATTCAAGTCACAAAGATGGCAGAAGTCTTCGTGGGCCAGTTGAGAGCTCCTGCTCTCCTCAGCATATTCTGATTGTGGTCATGGGATACTTTGACATCAGGGTTTTCATGGGTGCATTCATTTTTTCTAATGTTATCAATTATGGGAATGCAGCCAATGTGCAGAAGTTTACCCTGGCTGGGCTGGGACATGCTTAGGGAAGGACGGTGGGCTGTGCAGGGAATGGAGTGGAAAAGGAAGAGGGAGTTAGGTTTTCATAGATTCCTGCATTAGAGGCAGACATTGTGCAGAGAGGCTTAAATACATCATCTCATTTCATCTTCACAATATCCCTGTCAGGGGGAAATTTTACCTCCTTTGGAAGTTGAGGAAACTGAATTTTAAAAACAGAGCTAGTTGGGGCACCTGGGTAGCTCAGTTGGTTAAGCAGTTGCCTTCAGCTCAGGTCATGATCCTGGGATCCTGGAATCGAGCCTGGAGTCAGGTTTCTTCTCGGTGGGGAGTCTACTTCTCCTTCTCCCCCGCCCCCAAAATGGATGAATAAAAATAAAACAGAGTTAGCAAAAGGCAGAGCTGGGATTTAAAGCCAGGTTTCTCGGGTTCTTTATCAGTTAGAGATCTTTGTGTGCAAGCAACAGAAAATCCAACCAAATGATCATAAACATTGTTCTCTTATAGTCCTGTTAGGGCCAGAAAGATCCCTGGCTTCAGGCTCAGCTATATTAGTCATGCAGTCTCAGTTCCCCTCCGTGCTGAGTTCCGTTCTCAGTTCTGCTGTCCTCCCTGTTGGATGATACAATGGCCAGGTTGGACGATAAGATGACCAGACAGCAGGTCCTAGCCAAAACCCTCTCGAGTTCAAGTCCAGAACAAGAAAGGAAAAAAATTCTCGATAATCCCCGCAAACATCCTGTTTCATTCCATTGCTTCTGAACGTGTCACATGCCCAGGCGGGACTAATTACAATGGCCAAAGGAAATGAACGTTCTGATTGGCCTAGCCTGAGTCACATGTCTGCTGCGAGGGTGTATTAGACCACCGAAAGGCGGTGGTCTGAGGGTGGAGGAGTTGGTTCTCCTTTCGGCCAACGCAAGGTCAGTGAATGATAAAGAGGCAAAACCAGCAGCTGACACTGCGGGCTCCTAAACCTGATGCCTTTAATAAGATCAAGAGAGAGTCGGTAAAAGCAGACCACTGGGGAAATATACTTGAGGCTTAGGAATTGTCGCAAAGCCTCCCTAATATTGAAGGATTGTGCACAACTGGGGCAGAGAAGAGGCAATGTAATATAACCTCCGGAGAGTGGCATGGTGACGTCATTGAATCAGGCAAAAATAAATTACACGCGCATTTCATCAGTCACCAGAGAGCCAGGATGGAATATAAATGTGGACCTGCAGATAAAATATGTATCTGGTGTAAAGTCATCTCAGTTTCATTTTAGGATCACGTTAGAATAAGTTCACCAGGCGGCCCATTGGATTTGAGTCATCAGTAGAAATTCCACCAACGTTCCTTGAGTACTTTGGTGTGCACTGTACCCCGTAGTGATGGGGAGGGAATCTTCAGCTGGAGGAGAACCCAAAACGGGGCTGAATCCTCACAGACAAACGCTAGGAAGATTGGGCTGAGGGCAGTACTGGGAGCAGGCAAAGAGGAAGGAGGTCTGGCCCTGGAGCCTGTGAGGCATGGGGCAGCCACCTGCAGCTCTGTTCATAACACCCCTACCTCACCAGCCCAGCATGCATCCACCAGGCTTCCAACAGCCATTTCTTTCTCCTGCATTTCTTTGCCTGAGGGCTTTCTTTCGCTGTAGGACGCTCACTTGCCATGCATGGCAGACCAGAAGAACCGGAAGAGTATGGCTATGCCTATGCCACCTGTAGCCCTCACCAGGGACTGAGGGAAATGGATGTCTGAGAACCCCCAGATCCCTTGGCCTCCGTCTAGTAACTGAGAGACATATATTTCACCCTGGCTCCTGAGTGGGATGAAGTTCCAGGCACCCACAGCAGTAGCTGCTTAATAATGCACCCTATATTGTCTGTCTCCCCTTTCCTTTCTCACTTCTCCATGCCTCTGCTAGTCTTCACAGCCCAAAGAAACCACTTGCACTCAAGCCCTTGCTTCAGGATCTACTCCTGGAGAAGCACAAAGACTGAAGATGGAAATTTCTGCTACTGAAGATGTGAGCATGGGAGTTAGAGGCTAGGCAGTGCTCAAGGATCAGGCAAGTCACCTCCGTGTTTCAGAAGCCTCGGGGCTTCTAGGTTTGTCTCAGGAGGCTCGATGTGATTGCCCAGAATTCCAAAGGAGACTCTGTCAAGTGAAGGGATTGAAGGAGTGTGTCCTGGCTTGGAGCCATTGAGAAAATGTCAGAGAATCTCAACAGTGGAAGTCAAACAACTTTAGCTTCCACTCTGACACTCTTCCCCTTGCCCTTTCTATCGCCTGCAGTGTCATTCCTTCCCTTCTTGCTGTGCTGGTGCTTCTGTTTTTCCCTGTCGGAAGAATATTCATTCCCTTCTCAGCTATGTAAAAATCTTCCTTTAAAACTCAGTTCCTCAATCCTTCTAGAGCAGTGTGTGCTTTCCCAGCAGGAGCCCCTCCATATTGTACTGACTGACCGTGTAGTACCTCTATTCTCTCCAAATGCTACCACCTTCAGCCTGTGAAAGTCAGGAGGGCAGGAGCTGTGTTCATCCCAGAATTCTTGCCCTCAGCACAGGCATTTAGATGCTTCACTAAATATTCAAATGAAAGAAAAAGAGAAGGAGGAGGAGGAGAAGAAGGAGGAGGAGGAGGAAGAGTTATAGTGTCCCAGCAGCTTGCAAAAGTCCCAGCAAGTACCACTAGGGGAAGAAGAAATTACACACCGACCCTTGAAATGAGCTTGGCAGCATGGCAGAAGAGAACATTTTTTATTTTTATTTTTATTTTTTTTTGCTCTTACTCCTGGAGCCATATGCATTGGGGGTCATGGGGAACTTTAGGGGTGGATGTCAGAAGAAGCAGAGTACAGCTTCTGTCTAGGAAAGAGCAAGTGGTTCGGCTTGGCTGGGGTGTGGGTGAAGTCCAGAGGAGAGGGGATGATCCTGGGTGTGTTGGGTCTTGAGGCATGGACCATGGACTGGCAGCAGGCAACAACTAGGAGTCTGTAAGAAATGCAGAATTCAGATACACCAAAACAGAATCTTCATTTTAATGAGATTCCCAGGTGACTCCAATCCTCCAAACACATTAACTCTTGAGAAGCACTAGGGAGTCACTGCAGATTTTGGAAGCAGAATGAGCTCAGACAGCGTAAACAAGGTCTTCTCCATCATCTGGGCAAACATCATATTCAAAATTACTGACAGCCCTAAGCTTCTGCTTTCCATTTCTCTTCCTAATAAAGCCAGAGATGAACTTCACTGCGTACTGTCAACAACTTGCTTTGTCACCTCCTTCCCTTTACAGATGGCTTTTGTGTGGGAAGCTGTTTGACAGAAGGGAATGGAGCTACACAGCAGAGTATCTTTTGAGTGTGAGGAGAGGTGTGTCTATTCTCATTATGTCCTCCATCTTCCTCCCCTTCCCCCCAACCCCAGTCTTCCTTCTTTCTTCATCAAACGCATGGAGACGACTCCTTGAATTCCAGGGATCTGGAGAGGCTAAGGCTCAGATGGAATTAATGAAAGTATATTAAGAGAAAAAAAAATCCAGATTGACTTGTTTTATATTTCAAATGTTTAAATTTCTGTTCTTGTTTCAGAGACTAGGCTAACACAATAAAAGTTCTAGCATTGGATTTTTAGAGTAACGATGATTTCAAAACATCGTTTTAAAATTTGCTTCACTATCATCCAAAATCTAAACTTCTTTTTGGCTTCCCCTCATTCCTGGAAATTACTACCTTTCCATAGCTGTCTTGCTCATAGGCAAAGAAATGCCTCAGAAAATTTACCAGAGGCAAAATATCAGACAATATTATGGCAATATCCTGACATATTTTTTTACACAGTTGTATTAATCAGAGAGCTCATGTAGCATCTCGATGTGACCAAATAGCAATTATAATTTGGTTGTTTTGGTGGCTACCTGCATAATGTCAAGCATGTCTCCAAAGATCTTTTTCTTAGCAGAATTTTTAAAAAAAGTATTACTTCATTCTGTCTTTGTCATTCTGTCTTTGGGCTATATCTGTAGGAAGCCAGCTATAAGTCAATTATCCAGCTACCGGGAAACAGATATACCCACTTGGATCTGAGTAATTGAATTCTTCAATTTGCATCCAGATGTTTCTGTGTGGAAGCTGCCTATGACCAGGAAATATATACAATGTAGATCAGAAACTTGACAGGACAGTGTTATTTTAAATGCATAGTTTCCTATGCACTGCACCCATAAGAACTGAAATTCATTGTTAAATGTCTTGCACATAGTAGGTGCTCAGTGGCATTATAGGGATGTGGTCTTAAATAGAGCAGGTCTGAAAATGGTACATCTATCAGCCAATCTTTATAGCCATTCAGTGCTTTTCTTTGAATAGCCTGCATTGACTTGAGTTACATATAACCATTGTGTGACTTGATTTTAAGTGCCTTTAAACTTAAATAATGATGCTCTATGGGAATATGCAAATGAGATTCAGTTGAAGAGCATGAATGCTGATAATAGAAGAATTAATTAAGTCATGGGAACTATCTTTGCCACTAATTCAACGTGATAGACTTGAGCTGATTACCCTATTTGAACATATTGCAGGAATTTCTCTTTTAATGCAGGGAGAGTTCTCTATTCTGAAACAGAGGAATTCTTTCCAATTCAGACTAGACAAGGATAGTTTGTATTTGCAAAGGGGATTGGATTCATAAAGGAGATGCTGAGTGAGTCCTGCCAAGAGGGGGAGCATTTCTGGATGGAAATCTGGATGGCTGAAAAGGTATCAATGTCTGGCCAAGCAAAGCAGAGAAGAGTGTTGAGTTCAGTAAAATGGAGTAGAAGGAAATGAAAATTCATCAGATCCCTTCTCTGGTGGGTTGGGGTTTGTCGATCTACAAATGAAGACCTTTTTCCTGGGCACATATACTATTAATTAATCAAAACCCTTAATTTAGCTTTATTCATATCTAGGAGGGGGAAAAAGCACAGGCTTTTAGTGAGAGACCAGGGTTCTAGCCACATCCCAGGCAACTAACATCATTTCTCTGCGCTTCTGTTTGTTTGTAAAGTGGGGTTGTTGTAAAGATTAAGTGGATAACGTACACAAACATCTGTCACAACAAATGCCTGGCACATGGCAATAGCAGTGCAGATATTTGTTCCTAAAAAGGAAACTTCTACAATTTGTGCAATATTGTAATTTACAAGAAATTCAGATGGCCAAACTGAATATTTCTTCTGTGTTTGGTCTTCCTCCCAGGTTCTTGACTCCTAAAATCCTTGGAAGTTCCTGTATAAAAGCAATAAAGATGTCTTTTGTTGTGTTAATTAAGGTGACTTTTGGACCCCACCCAAGGATGGGGGCCAGTTGCCTGGAGAACCAACCAGATGATTAAAGGGTTGAAATTTTCCATCTCACCCCCCTTCCCCATCCTCCTGGGAGAAGAAAAGGCTAGAGATTGAATCAGCCAATGGCCAATGACTTAGTCAATCATGATTATGCAACGAAACCTCCGTAAAAACCCAAAAGAACTGGGTTCAGAGTACTTTTGGGGTGGTGAACAAGTGGANCCTCCTGGGAGAAGAAAAGGCTAGAGATTGAATCAGCCAATGGCCAATGACTTAGTCAATCATGATTATGCAGTGAAACCTCCATAAAAACCCAAAAGAACTGGGTTCAGAGTACTTTTGGGGTGGTGAACAAGTGGACATGTAGGGAGAATGGNTGAACAAGTGGACACATCTACTCCACACTCTTTCCCCACACTTTACCCCATGTATTTCTTCATCTGGCTGTTGAACTGTCTCCTTTATCATATCTGTTAATAAACTGGTCAAAGTAAGTAAGTGCTTCCTTGAGTTCTGTAAGCCACTCTAGCAAATTATTTGAATTTAAAGAGGAGGTTGTGGGACTCTCCCATCTGTAGCCTGTGAGTCAGAAGTAAGGTAACAACATGCTGGGGCTTGGCACTGGCATCTGTAGTTGTGGGTAGGGGACAGTCTTAGAGCACTGAACTCTTAACTGGTGGAATCTGTTGTTTTCTTGAAGTAGATAGTGTCAGAATTGAGTCGAATTCTCAGATGACCTGCTGGTGTTTGAGAGAATTGTTTGGTGTAGTGTTTGGGGACAACTCCCCATTGGATATTGGGTCTGGAAACCTTAAAAGAATTTGCACTAAGACAATGTAAATCTTTAACACTTTCCTAGGAAAGGATGGTATCCTGTTTTTGTTTCCCTGTCTCTAAAATGTGGAAAATGGTAGCACCTATTTTACAGAATTATTTTTAGAAGTAGCTGAGAAAATACATGTAAAGCAATGATGACAATGTCAGGAACATAGTAGGTGATTGATGATTTTGGATGTTTTAATTACTTTTACATATTTTTGACAACCTCAGCCATATGAAAATCGATATGAATATCCAGAAATGGTAATAACAATAGTTGCCATTAATTTAATGACTGCCATGTTTGAGACACCACGTTAAACGCTGTAAATACAACAAGAGAGGGGTTATTCCCACTTTGCAGGAGAGGAAGCTAGGGCTCAGAGTAGTTACATAATTTATCTGAAGCTACAGAACTGGTTAAGTTAAAGTGGCAAAGTGGAGATTTCTAATTCCAGAACCAGTGTTCTTTCTGCTGTTCCATGGCAGACACAGCTATTTCAAGACATAAGTGTGACTCTGGATAAGGAAGCACCATGACTTATGCATACTCTGCATTGTAAGTGAAGGATAGCATATAATTTCTGGAAAGAATATTTTAAATAGGACAGAGGAGGAAATTTGTCAGCCCTGTGCAGAGAGAGTGTGTGTGTGTGAGGCTGGGATTGGTGAGGCCAAGAACAAGGGAAGACAAAGGAAGAGCTGAGAATTCTGAAAATGAACTTGGCTTGTATTTAATAATATTGGACTGAATATACCATGGTGTTTCTATGCCTTTTGAATGCTAGCATAGCTTAGTGATTAAGAGGATGCTCTGGAATCCTGTGGGACCTTGTCTGGGTTCAGATTCTAGCTTTGTCTCTCACCAGTGGTGTATACTTAAACATGTTATTTAACCTCAGCTTCCTTTTCTGTAAAATGGGAATAGAACCCTAACCATCATTAGTATAACCTCAGTAAATATCACCTACTTCCTGTCTAAGAAATTCTGATTTAGCTGGTCTGGCACGGAACTCAGGCATTGGCATTTTTAAAAATTTCCAGAAGTGATTCAAATATGCAGTCAGGGTTGCCATCATCAGCTGAGCATTAGAATATAAGTTCTTTGCTGTCAAGGCCATCTTTTTTCCCCACTGTTCTGCCCCAGTGTAGTTCATTACCTAGAACACAAGAAGTACTCAATTGAAGTTCAATGAATGATCAATAGGTGAGTGCATGATTGGGCTTAGATTCAAATCTGAAGTTTGATTCTATGTCCAGTGCTCACTCTACGCTCTATAATGCCACTTCTTGGATATTGTTAGATGACTGCTGTTCTCCTTGAACAATATGGCTCACCCTCAGTTCTTCAGATAAACCAAACGAAAAATATGATTTTGTTAACTCACTAAATTAGGCTGGCCTAAGGCTGGCCTAGGTTCAGGTTGGATTCCAGAGCACAGATAACCCCATCACAGCTCTGTTTCTCTCCCTGCTACTCTTGGCTTCTTTTCTCCATTTGACTTCTTCCTCAGATGGGCTGTTCCTTTGAGGTGTCCTGATGGCATCCCCTGTATCTGCTTAGCTCAGGGCTCTGTGTCGTTGTTCCATCCTTGGAGTCAGAAGGTAGGGGCTTAAAGTCCATGGACAGAAGTGCCAAAGAGAATCGGAGTTCTACTATCAAAGAAGAATGATGGCCTCTTGACTACTCAATCCAACAAAATAGATGGAAATGTCTAGAACTCAGCTATCTGTATGGCTTCCAGGAGAAATGTGATCACTGTGAGAGGAGTTTACCTGTCCTCTTCTGAGGAGACCTACTTCTATGGGCAGTATACCAATTGTGCTGCACAATGACAAATGGTTGTTCCCTGTGGGAATGACTTTCATTAGTGTCCTTGGTATCTAACCCATTCTCTCATCCTAAAAACCACCACCTTTGATTATACCATATTGCCTATCACCTGGAGCAGTCATCCTCAAAATAACCAGGGGTAATTTTGTCCCCCAGGAAATAGTGGGCAATGTCTGGAGACGTTTTTGGTTGCCACGCCTTAGGGGATGGGTGCTACTGGCATCTAGTGGGTAGAGCCCAAGGATGCTGCTAGCCATCCCACAGTGAACTACATAGCCCCCCCCCCCNTCCCCCCCCCCCCCGTAAGGGTTTACCAGCCCAGAATGTTACTGGGGCCAAGGCTGAGAAATCATGAACTAGGTAATCATAGTATCTTCCTAGAAGTTCTCTGTATCTTCGTTCTCTTTTCTTTCTCCACTTTTCCCACTTCTGCTCCTCTAAAGTGAGTTTTTTGTACAGTACAAATCTAATATTACTGTCCTCCTACATAAGAAACATATAGTTCCTCATGGTGACAGAAACTACAGATCGTCACTATGATTCAAGTCCTTTGAAAATCTGGCTCCAGCTGACCTTTCAAACCTCCCTTTTCCTATGCCCCCCATATCCAATATACACGTAACTGCCCCAGTGTTTTCTTTCTCTTGTGGAGCAATGTACCCATGTACACTTGGCCACACCAGTCTTTCCTTTCTTTTATGCCTTTATGGTGCTTCTCCATACCTGGATTGCTGTTCCCACTTACACTTCCCGTTTTTCTGTCGCTCATGTATTCATGCATTGGATATTATTAAATGGCTGCCTTTTGCCGGGCACTGTACTAAACCACGCAGATGTAGTGGTGGACAAGTCACCTTCAGTTCCTTTTCTTGTGAGCTTAGAGTTTAACAAGGTGGACAAATGAGAGACGGGATGTGAATGGGGATAGGGCACTGGGAGCATGTAACTTGGTTGGAGGATGGGGTCAGAGAAAACTTCCAAGAGGAAGTGATTTTTAAGCTTAATTGTAAAGGTAGTTAGAGTTAGCCAGGGGTTGGCCAGGGGAACAGTGTTGAAAGTGTCTTTACCAACCTACCCAAACTTCAAGGCCTTGTTCCTATGTTGACTTTTACCTGGGAACTTCCTAGGTTTCCCTGGTGGTGATTAATTCCTTCTGTTTGACTCTCATGACACCTTTGAGGTCTATTATAATATTTATTACCATCTGCCTTGCATTATGTGTTCATGGTAAATATGATAAGTGAACTCATGGTAAATATTTAAATTGAAAATTGCCAAACTTTGCGAAGGATTCACAGGCAGTGTTCTCTTATTTCAGAAAGACAGTTTGAATGCTGTGAAGTAAATTTTTCTCCCTCACCAGCAAAAGAGCTCCACCAAATTTCATAAATAAATTTTTAGAAGGAAGTTATTCTGTGTGGTGTTGGAACTGGACACTGAGAGATCTAGGAGACAGCATGCACGCCAGAGTTCAGGTTTTGCTGTAATCAGGGTAAAGCCCAATCTACACACTCATTCATTCAGTGGATATTTGTTGAGCATCCTGCTATGGACCAGCTGCCAGTATTTGGTATGGAGAATATAGTGCTGAGTCAAACTGAAACAGTTCTTACCCTGTGTCTAGTAGAAGACAGACATGAAGCAAAGAATCACACAAGAAGATGTGCACTTACTACCTTTAATGGGTCCAATGAAGGACCATCCAATTATAAACTGTGGTGGGTCCAATGTAGGGTCCTGTGAGGGGGTCTGACTAGGAGATTGACTTGGTGTATACGTGTGGGGTGGAGTGCATGGGGGGGTTACATTGGAACTGAGGTCTGATCATTAACAAATTTGGCTAGTGAGGGGACAGGAAAGAAAGAGAATATCCAAGAGAGGAAATAACATGAGCCAAAAGATGGAGCATTCAGGGGCACCTGGGTGGCTCAGTCGGTGAGGCATCCAACTCTTGATTTCAGCTCAGGTGATGATCTCGGGGTCATGGGATCGAGGCCTGCGTCAGGGTCTGCACCCAGCGGGGAGTCTGCTCGAGATTCTTCCTCTCCCTCTGACCCTCCCCCTTCTCCTGCGCTCTCTCTCTCTCTCTAAATACGTAAATAAATAAAATTCTAAAAAATATATAGAGAGAAGGAGCAGTCACAGAAAGGAGCAAGCACTATGAGTTAGGGAGACAGAAAGGGGGCAAGTCCATTCTACACAAGAAAGTTGAGGAGGAGTGAATCATGAGATGAGGCTGGGAAGATGGAGGAGGACAGTATGCAGGGCCTTTTAAGCAATGGGAAAATTTGGGGGTTTTATTCTAGAAGCAATGGGAACCCATTAGATAATTATAAACGGTGTGACATGATCTGATTTGCATGTTCAAAGACCGCTCTGGCTACAGTGTGTAGAGAACCAGAAACTGTACTTGTAACAAACCCTGCAAATTGCTCCATTAATGACCCTCATAGGTGATAAACATCAGAGCGTGACATGCTTGATAAATTAGCTGAGTCAGTTAATTCCATCATAGCAGTAGCAAGCCTTAACCCTTTCTGTTGAAGAGAAAAGGAGTCTAGAAGGAAGGTAGTGTAATTGCTCAGCTCCTGACTCACTGTTTTCTACTAGTAGTAGTACCAGTAGAGTAAGTAGACTCAGTAAGAAAATCTAAGCCCATATCTCGTAAGCAAAAGCGGAAAAAAGTTCTCAAATCTGAGACTGTGGTTTTAGTGTATATTTACTACATCCTCAGAGGGTCCCCAGTGGCTGTGACTTTAAGAGTCTTGTCAACACAGGTATTGACCATGGAGTTCAAGTTTCACACAGGTATGTCTGTACCTCAGGATGACATGGCCTCTGAGCTCGAAGGCTCCCCAAGAGCCTCAAACCACATTAATGTAGAAATCCTGACAGCAGCTGGAAATTTGTCACTTAAAAGAGCCCATTAGAAGGAAATAAAAAAGACCTCTTAGGGAGAAAAGGGAGAGAAATGTGCTTCTTTGGACATTGAGTATTAAACCAGGAGACCAAAAGATTGCACTTGCCAAATGGTTTTTGCTGAACTCCTTGTCAGAAAACAGGCAGAGTCCCAGTAAAGGGTAATGGAAAGAGACCCAGACTCCTGGCCTGGGGAGCAGGGGGGATGAATTACCAGGCTCCATTTGTGGCCCAGCTGGGAGCAGAGATGGGAATTGCAGTCATCTTGCCCTGATCTCATGCTCCATTTCAGTTCATTTACATTAACATCAACTGGAGAGCTGCAGGATGTCGAAGGGAAACCAAAGTCACTTAAATATCGGTGGCTCTTTCTCGATACTTGGGCGAAAGTGAGCCTGCATATAAGATATTAGTGGGTGATAGGCTCCATCTCAAAGGCACACCATACCATACAGTTAAATGTACAAAAGTTAGGCAATGGTGAGCAGAATGTATGTATAAATATGCATTTGCACATATTAAAATATGCACTTAGCTATATACTACGTCTGTCCATGCTTTTTCATAGAGCACATGCATGTGCACACTTGCACACATGTGAATATATCCACATGCATGTAACAGTGGATGTGTAGGAGAGTATGCATATTGGGACATAGAAAATTTTAACGTGCACAGTTGGCCTGTCAACAGCACAGGTTTGAACCGTGTGGGCCCAGTTACGTGAGGATTTTTTTTTAATATAAATGCAGTACAGTACTACAAATGTATTTTCTCTTAAGGATTTTCTTAAGAACATTTTCTTTTCTCCAGCTTACTTTACTGTAAGAATACAGCATGTAAAATATATAACATACAAAATATATTAATTGACAACATTGTCAGTAAGGCTTCTAGTCAACAGTGGGCTATTAGTAGCATTTGGGGAAGTAAAAGTTATGCTGGATTTTTGACCGTACAGGGTGTCACTGCCCCTAACCTCCCAATTGTTCAGGGGTCAACTATATACATATACACATATAGATAGATATATAGATAGACACACATGTTCACATATGACATGTCCTTATATTGAGGCTATAAAATTCATGGTAGTCTGCTTTTTTAAGGCTGTAAGGAGAATCTCTTCCTTTTTCTATCTCTAATCTCTAGAACATCCTTTAAAGGGCTTACATGATGAGTAAAGGCCCACTCCTGATAATCTCCCCTTACATAAATTTAAAATCAATTGATTAGGGACATTAATTACATCTGTAAAATCCCTTCATCTTTTCCATACAGCAAAACACAGTCATGGGAGTGAAATCCCATCACTTTTGCCAGTCTTTTGGATAGAAGTAAGTCACAGGTTTCACCCAGACTCAAGGAGAGGATATTACACAAAGGTGTGGATCAGTGGAGGCCATCTTAGAATTCTGCCTACTATACAGGAGGATGGACAGGTTTGACTTTATTACAGGGAAGGCTGAGCTGGCAGCAAATAAATGAACTCACCACTGAAGATCAGCAGTTGCATACAGAGCATTCTCCTTGAGTTCTGAGCAAATTCTGACTATTTTATTTTACTACATATTGGTTATTCATGCCCACTACAATTTCCATGATATCTTCTGGTAGTTAAAATTATGATAATTAGCTTTATTTAATAATATGGTAATTAGTCCTTGAAAGAGCAAATATCACTAAGATCTGTCTAGCCGAATTGCTCGGTGAGAGATCGTTCTACTTCATGAGTTGGTTTCTGAAGACTTATCCCTATTGATGATCAGTGGTTTGTCAAATATCTGAAATATTAGAATTCATCCCATCTTGAGCTGCATATTTCTCAGCTTTGCTTTGCGCACATTGGAGATCAGTGTTGCCACACTTCAAATCCAATATTGGTTTTTGGAAGGGGAAGGAGGCCATGATGAAATGTAGTGGTCGAAATAGGCACTTTGTGGTGGCCACTTGCATGTGCCACACAGATCCCTCTCCAGGAATGGAGGGCTTGCTAGTTAATTCAGCTGTTGGGAGTGTTACTAGAAGATGACCCGTATCTGTCAGCCCTCCTTGAGAATTGTCATGAGTTGAAGAAAATTGACTTGTTCAATGCCATCCCATTCCAAGGATAGCCCACATCCAGTGACTGTTAGAGGCAGGGACATGAAAGTCTGAGGGGTCATCCCAGCTCCAGAGCTAACTGTGGGGTGATCTGATCTAATCACTAAGATTGAATGTAAATTCAACTTCTTTTCAATCCTGCTTCCTCTTCCTCTCTTCCACAGCTATCAATCCCAAGACCACACTCTAATAAGTGACCCCCAGACTAATGTCTTATTCAATCTGCTTTCTAGGGAGCCTACCCTCCTACAGCTGATGGAGAGGATTGGGGAAACAGAAGGATTTGGGTCCTCTCCTCTAGCCAACCACTCCATACTACTCACTGTTCCCAAAGCATGTAGCTCTCCATTTTCTTGACTTTGCATAGGCTGCTTTCTCTGCCCCCGCTTCTCCACTCTGTGATTGAACTCCCACTCATTCTTAGAGACTTTTATGAATGCGAACTCTGTGTATCCTTCCCTTATCTGCTGGGGGAAATTAATTCCCCCTCTCTGATTTCCTAGGTTTTGCTACATGCCTGTGCTATATGTACAGTACACATTGCATCTTATCCCACTTACTTGTTTATGTGTTACTCTTCCTTGCTTGATTGTTTATTCCTTGGAGGTCTAGATTATGGAAGGCAAGTTGGTTAAGAGGTATCACAAAACTTTACAGAAAACATTGGCTTTCAAAAGGAACTTGCTGGGTTAGTAGAATTCAGAGAGGTAGAAGGATTCATCATTCCACCTTGTAGGTAGTGCGTGTCCAAAGTTCAGCAGCAAGAATGAGCATGGTATATACAGCAGGGGCAGTGAGGTGGTCAAGCTAGCTGTAACAGAGTTGTAAGAAATGGGAGATGAGGAAGGACCAACAGATTTGGATGACTGTGTAAAAATACTTTAATGTTATGTTAAGGTGTAGGCCACACACTGCAAATTTCTGTGGCTCAGGGGTCAAGTAGGTAATAGGAATGACTAAAGATGTTTTAGGTGTATAACAATTTTTGACACTGGAAGTTAGATTCGGGTATCATTTCACTTTTGCTTTGTCACTAGAAAAACCATAAAGCGATTGTGATGATAAAGGACACCACCATTGATTCTTAGTGTTGGGAAATAGAATTGGTAAGATTTATTACAGTGATATTTTTATTCCCATTTTACACATGAAGAAACTGAGGCTCAGAGAGGTTTTATTGGATTTCTTTACTGTTTTCTGTTTTCTATTGCTTTGACTTCCACTCTAATCTTAATTATTCCCCTTCTTCTGCTTACTTCAGGTACAATTTCTCTTCTTTTTTTAGTTTATTAAAGGTGAAACTGAGGTTTTTTGTCCTCTGGGTGATTTTTTTTTCTTTCATTAGTCTTAAGAAATTTGATCATGATGTAACTCAATGTAGTTTTCTTCATGTTTCTTTTGTTTGGGTTTGGTTTTGGTTTTGGTTTTGATGCTCTTGGATCTGTGAATTTATTGGTTTACTTTTTTCACATCTGGATAATTTTTTACCCATTATCTTCGAATATTTCTATGCCCATTTTTTGAAGACCAATTATACATATATTAGGCACCTTGAATTTGTCCCATAATTCACTGAGGCTTCATTCTCTACTTTTTTCAATTTTTTCCTATCTGTATTTCTTTTTATAGAATTTCTTTGCTGTGTCTTAAACTTTCCTAATCTTTTCATCCTCATTGTCTAGTCTACTATTAATCCTATTTAGTGTATTATTCATCTCAGACATTGTAATTTTTATTTCTTGAAGTTCAGTGCTGTCATTTTTATATCTTCCATTTATTTCCTTAACTTACTTAATCTTCTACTTTCTTGTACATTTTCCTGGTACGATAGCTGTTTTATTATCTTTGTCTTTTAATCTTGTCATCTTTGCCCATTTTAGGTCAGTTTTCATTAATTGATTTTCTTCTTCATTATGTGTAGTATTTTGCTGCTTCTTTGCATGTCTGGTAACTTTTTATTGAATGCCAGATGATTTAAATTTTACTTTGTTGAGTGCTGAGTATTTTTGTGTTTCTATAAGTATTGTCTTGGAATGTAATTAAGCTACTTGGAAACAGTTTTATCCTTTTAAGCATTGTTTGATGGGATCAGAAAAGCATTTAATCTAGGGCTAATTTTCCCTACAGTTCTAAGACAAAACCTTTCTCTACTAATTCATTCATGATGCCCTAGGAATTATGTGGTTCTCTTCTCTATTGGTAAATAGAGCCTGTGTGAGCTTTGCAAATGTTCCTTCTAATCTTTTTGGATGGCTCTTTCACTGGCCTTGAGGAGTCTCCTCACATGTATCAACATTTAGCTGAATATTTGGGAGGGACCCTCTGTAGATCTCCAAAGTTCTCTGTCCATACAGATCTCTTATCTCCAACACTCTGCCAAACTTTTGGTTGCCTCTATCTCTCAGGACTCTAAGCTCTGTGTCCTCAGCTCAAGAAATTCAGCGGGCTCTGCTTAGGCTCTTAGTCCACAATGCGACAGCCTACAGACCTTCTGTAAGCAGTAATATGAGGCATTAGTAGGGATCATCTCATTTGTTTCCTGTCTCTCAGGGATCACTTCATCAGTTGAGGTCTAATAATTTGAGAATGATTGTTTCATTTATTTTGTCTGGGTTTTTAACAGTTCCAGGCAGCTGGGTAAATGCAGTGCCTATTACTCCATATTGGCAGGAAGTGGAATTTCTGCACCTGAGAATTTCTCCATATTCAAAAAATTAATTTTTAAAAAGCAGGAGGGCTGACTGGCTGGGTCCATTTCATAGATTTTAATTACTTTAGTATTTTTATTACTTTCTGTTGTTATGCTCTTCTTCTGCAGTGCGCACATTCCCTCTGTTGTTCAGCACCTGCAGGGCAATGGGGTCTGTAACACCGAAACATCACCTCCCTTTGCCTTCCTAGCCTTGGGGCTGGTAGTGACTTCCTCCTGGTGCTAATCTCTGGGTGTCCTCACTGTGGCCACTATGGAGGAGTCCTGCTTAGATATTTCCTTTCCCTACAAGGGGAACATGGTTGAATGACAGGCCCAGCTGCCCCACCATTCAGTGGTGCTGTTAGACAAGGTCATGTTTTCTCTAGGCTCCTCCCAACCAATGACTGTACCATGGCTGGGGAACTAGATCCAGTCCATCCTTGCCCAAGGCAGGATTCTTCTAATGATCACCTGTTCCTTGGAGACCCCCATTCACCTGTTTGAGACTTTGTCAAAACCTTAGCGGCAACCTGAGGCTCTTCCTACCCAGTCCTTCCTTCCTTTTTTCATTTCATGCATGATAGATCACTCTGACTCTGAAGGCTCTCACTGCCTGTCTGTGCTCCCTCCTGCTTTGTGCTTCATAGGGCCTTTTCCCAACACATCTTTAGTATACCTAATCCCATCTTGGTGTCTGCTACTTGGAGGACCTTCTCCTGCTTGGCTTTTCAGTTACCCCAGTACTGTCAGAACTAAGTCCTCCATGTTAAATTCCCTCTGTTGAAACACCTGCCATGACATCTTTATTTACTGACCAGACCTTGGTTAATATCAAGTCCTATCTGTTCCTAGGAGGCACTTCAGAAATAATATGTGTTTTATCACACTGGGCTGGAGCCCCTCACCTCTACCTCAGCCAGACGACGTAAACATTTCAGTGTTGCTACTGGGCTACAGCAATCAAGTTCTAATTATAAGTGGGCAGCTTTCCGTTCACACATTCATTATGGTCACTAGCCACTCACCATCCCTCCCTTGTATCCAGGGTCTGCCATTTGTCCAGAATGCCCTAATGAAACCTTCATACCACCATTAGAAGGCTTGAGGAGAATGCTCAGTGAATTTCTGGAAACCCCAAGTACAGGCTGGCTGCTGGAAGCTTGTCCTGCTTTACTTCAAATGGTGTACAAATAGCAGAGGGTTTATTTGGCATCCTGGGGTTTAGAACTATTTATAAACAGCACATACTGGGTTTGAGTCATGAATATTGTGTCCCACTGGCTGGACAAGGGTAGGGGGTTGACTTGATTGTCTTTTTATTCCCCTTTCTCTCTGGAAATCCAATCGATTGGGACTAATTTGCAAGCTGCCTGTTTTAGACAGGTGCAGGCTTTCAGACACTGCTGCTAATGCAGTTCTTTATTCTACTCTGAACTCTTGCCTCCTTGGGAAATACAGAGAGATTTGTCAAGAAAAGCAAGTTGTATTGATGGTAGTGAGCCTGTTTACACAAACGACTATAATTCTAGGTACCATCACCCCTGAGCTTCAAGAAAGCCCCCTCCCAAAGACATCCACCCTCCCAATGTGTGAGGGGCTTGCACATTTCATCAAACTTTGTGGAGTGAGAATTATACTAAAGCTTCTGGCCTTGCCCATATAGATACTTCATTTCACACGCACATACCTTCTTCTCAAACCATACCTCCCAACCACAGTGTTTATGACTTTCTTGTGCCACATAATTATTATCTGAGCCTCTATTTAAATGCTAAAATAATAATTATAATGATATCTGTCCATCTTCATTTCACAAAACTTTTCCAGATTCAAAGCAGACTGCAATATGCAAACGCACTGTTAGTATAAAATGTTGCCAAAGTTAACATAGCTTTAGACCTCAAATGATACAGTAGAAAATAGGATAAAGTGTAAGCCTTAGTAGCATCAGGCAGACCTGTATGCAAATTCCAGCTGCGTTCACTTATCCGTTGTGTGGCTTTGGGCAAGATCCCTAACTTCTCCATCTGAATGTAAAGATGATTTAATCTGTCTTAAAGGATTAGCTGACAACAGTCTGTCATTCTGCCTTCTTGTATGATCTTTGTTAACTTACATGAATTGTTTTCTTCATCTATGCTACAGAAATAATAATACCTAATGTGCCAACTAACTGGAATTGCTGTAAGATTAAATGAGGAAAAAAAGCTAAAGCTAAGATTTTAGTGAAGTGCAACTATAAGGTATTATTATGACTTATGAACAATAAATACTACCTTTATCAATTAAAAGCCAATGACAGCAATAAACAATGAACGAAGTCTACAATAGATGATGAAGGAGCTCTACTGAGATGGAACAAAAAGAACAATAGTCTTGATAAAAAGAGATTTTTAAAACAAAATTTACCTAATTGCATAAACTTTCAGATGAATCTTTGTGTAAGGACTGCACGTGTGTCTACAACATATATAGAATTTATGATCCATGATTTAATACTTTGGGAAGTTTTTAGCATTCCTTAAAAACTTTAGCTACTCATAAGACTTGAAATTTCTAACACCTAAAATTCATTCTTTTTCAGGAAAGGAAGTGGGAAAAGTAATAGTAATAGAATGTCTCTTGTGTGGTAGATACTTCTTAAGTGTTATGTAATTTAATCTGGAAAAGTGTTTTATGATACAAGTCTTATTATCACCAATTTAAAGATGAGGAAATGAGGACAGAGTGTGTGTTAAGTCATTTGCCCAAGGACAGTCACAGCCCATAAGTGATGGATTCTTGTACTTAAAGCCAGCTATCTCTAACTTGAAAGGGGATGCCCTTTTTTATTTTTACAGCCCTCTGCTTTGAGGTTAAGATTGCAATATCAGGCGTCCTTTGTTAGAATGGAAATGCAAGCATTTGTTGACTTACTAACGTTCACTTTATAATCATAGCACATGGGAATTCCTGGAAGCCCACACATTTCTTACAGTTCCGAGGTCATTTCTTTCAGTTTGTGGATGATGATGTCACCTTAGTGGACAGGGCAAGACTTTGGCAATACCTATAGTTCTTCTTTATTTCATCTTCCCTCCTTCCCTCAGGGCATTTTTGCTCCCTTCCTGGCTTGATTTTCATTGGTTATAGTACAGTTTGCTTCCAATAAGCCATCGTCCGCACATTGAGAAATTTGAGACCGTTGTAACTGGGGAAGGTATTTTTGAAATGGATTGACAATGACAAGATGAAGACAAGGTTGGCTATTAGCTTAAGGAAGCCCTTTGAGGAAAGATGGATTTTGCCTGGATTCCTGTGTCAACTTCCTAAAGTCTAAAGGCAAGAGTTTGATGTTAAAGCCATGTGTTATCCTTGCAGGAAAATGGTATAAGGGAGTACCCTTGGTCCATTTGAGCTGCTGTAACAAAATACCATAGACTGGGTGGCTTATAAACAACAGAAATCTATTTCTCCCAGTTCTGGAAGTTGGAAATCCAAGATCAAGGTGCCAGCATGGCCAAATGCTGGTGAAGGCCCTACTTCTGGTTCAAAGCTGGCACCTTCTCACTGTGTCCTTGCATGGTGGAAGGAGCTAGGGAGCTCTGTGGGGTCTCTTTTATAATTTCATTCATGAGATCTCCACCTTCATGACTCAATCATATCCAAAGGCAGCACGTCCTAATACCATCATCTTTGAGGATTAAGATTTTAACATAGGAATTTTGGGGAGAGAGACAAACATCCAGACCATAGCAGAAGGGACAGATAGTGTGACTATAAACTGAAGTTGTCTGATAAATGGCTAAGCTGTCAGATGAGATAAAAGCAGAGAGGGTTTCTTTGCTGTAATGAACTCTATGTATGATAATGTGTAAGCAAAAGAACATGTATTAACCACTGATGGGAAGTTAGCCAATGACACATAAATGGCACTTAAAAGATAGACGTGAACATGATTCCTATTGTTATCATCTGTGTGTCATCAGAACCTATGATGATTAGGTCATTCCTCTTAGAGCACAAGAACAGGATGTGGTACTTCATGAAGATTGGGATTTTCTCATGAGACATAAGCAGATTTGCATCTGGCACGTAAAGAATCACATGGACAAGAAGACAGACTAGAGCTCAAATGAAACTCATTTTGTAGTTTAAAGAAACTCAATTTGTAGTTTTGAAACTCAGATTGTAGTTTATATACTTGCAGCCTCGGCATCGCCTGGGACCTTCAAAAATGCAGACTCTCTGGCCTAGCCCAGACTTACTGAACCAGAATCTTCATTTTAACAAGATCCTTGGGTGGTTTGCACATAAATGTGGAGATTGGTTTAGTGGAAATCATCTCTCTCTCTCTCTCTCTCCCTCTCTTTCTCTGGGCAGGGCTTCTTGGGGGAACATCTACCGTATCTACCTGTGCGAGAATGACTACCTCCAGAATAACTCACCATGCACCTTGCAGGAACTGTTTGTCTAGTAGCAACTGCCGCCCCCAGGAAAGCTCTTTCCTACCAGGTCACAGATTGGGATTATGCTAACTCTGGGTTCCAAGAGAGGGAACTTCTCACACCTGGATTATTCCTCTATTAGCCTGATTCTCACAAAACACCCATCATTTTAACGCCAGCCTCTTCCAACTCATTCTTAAATTCCCCTCACATTCTGTCCTTCTTCCTCTTCTTCTCTCTCTCCTCACTCTCTTCCCCAGTGGTGTCCTGGAGCTGGCTTGTTAGGCTCCTATAGCATGCAAGAGCCACGTGGACACTTTTCTACACAAGTCTACATTCAGGATGTTGTCCTGGTAGCTTGGAATCAGCTACATCAAGAATATTTACACTATGAAAATGGCAAACCACATAAATCATGTTTTCTCCCACCTCAGCCAGTTGGCCAGCACACTAGAGCTGCTTTTCTCCTCTGCCCCAAAACCTTTTCTTGTCTTCCTTTTTTCTGTATTATTAACCTCTCTCCCTCTTCTTTTCTCTCTCTCACTTTTTTTTTTCCTCTTCATGGAAAACACTACCACCACCAACATGACAACAAAATAAAGGACAGCCAACATTCTCTTAACACAAATAGAATTTAAAACCACAGAAAGCAACCGAAGAAGGAGAAGGAGAAGAGAAGGAGAAGGAGAAGAGAAGGAGAAGGAGAAGAGAAGGAGAAGGAGAAGGAGAAAGGGAAGGAGGAGGAGGAAAAAGGGGGAGTTGGAGGGGAGGGGGAAGGGAAGGGGAAGGGGAGGAAGACGAGGAGGAAGTTGTGCTAGGAATAATGCCCCGGTTAAGAAAAAGCAAAGCAGTGAATTTTTAAATAAAGTAGACTTAGTCCAGTGTCAAGCTTCTCTAACCAAACACATGTCAAAGTGCTCAGAAATACTCTGTTATTCATCTAATTTATCATTCCGTTCTATTAAAGCCTCCTTTCTCCTGAAATACCTATGTCGAAAATGATGGAGAAGTGATATTTTAGTCAATTCAATTATTTTCTTTAAATTCTAAGGGTTAGAAAGGATACACTCAGTTGTCAGGACTCTGTGCTGAGGGTCTCTTACATCTGGCAGCTTCCACTACTCCATCGCATGTAAATATATTCTCAAATATGTCGCAGGATAAAGAAGTTTGGGTAGACGGGACTTGGAGACTAAACCCCTTGCATCATATTGTTTCTCTGGGAAACTGGGCCTGAAGTTCTAATCAACCAGTTTGCAAATTATCTTTGAGACCAAAACATATTTATGAGTTTGGATATTGTGTTTATTCTTTTTCCTTGGTCATAATTTGTTTTTTTGGCATTGACTGCCAATGTTTATGCGGATGTTCATAGATACATGTTTTTGCATTTATTCACGTTCAGTTTCCCATATAGAGGGTCTATGACAATACACTAGTTCATCAAAATGTGTATACAGAGGATTAAGTATGTGATTATGATGTTGAGATTGTAATTGTTCATTCATTCCATCATTCAGTGATCCATTCACTCCATCAACATGGGGTGACTATGCACCAGGTTCTAACCAAGTGATGCAGACACAAAAACGAGTAAGACATGCCCTTTAGGAACTTACTGTTTATGTTTGATGAAAGAGAGGGACCCACATGCAGTAAGGACAATGCCCTGTGATGAGTGCTATTCTAGTGGCTACTGACCAGGTGCTGACAGAGCACAGAGGAAGGAACATTTAGTTGGACGTTGGGCAGGGAGGAAGATATTCACGGAAGTAACTTTTTTAAATGAGTCAATAAAAGAGTAAAAATTAATGTATGAAGAAGTGAAAACAGTTTCTGTGGTATACAACACAAACAGAATACGTGACAACTATAACACAGAAAAGTGCAGGGTGTGCTCAGTGAGTATATATCACGTCAGAAGGATTGGAGGTATGTGCACCTGTGCAGTAGATGGACTGAATATCTGTGTTCTCCCCAGACTTATATGTTGAAAGTCTAATGCCCAATGTAATGTATTAGGAGCTGGGGCTTCTGGGAGGTGATTGGGTCTTGAGGGTGGAGCCCTTGTGAATGGGATTAGTGCTCTGATAAAAGAGACCCCACAGATCCACCATGTTAGGAACATAGCAAGAAGGTACCATCTGTGAACCAGAAAGCAAGCCTCACCAGAACTCAACAATGCTGGCACATTGATCTTGGACGCCAAGCCTCCAGGACTGTGAGAAGTAAATTTCCAGTGTTTGTAAGCTACCCAGTCCGTGGTGTTCTGTTAGAGCAGCCCGAATGTAGTAAGACAGAGGATATCGGGGACTGAGGAGCTATTGATAGTTGTTGAATCTGTTTGGAAAGTTTGTTGCCTGCTTTAAAGGATCTTGAAAGTTGTTAAACAGCATTTTTTTCAACAAGTATAACCATGACATTCATACAAATGAACACATGTCAAAAATTTTATTGAACTCATTAACTGAGGGGACTGGAAAGATATTTATAGCTAGTTCAGAAGGAGAATTCAAAGAGCCACGTCTATGAGCAGTAAATGATGTCAAAATGAATTTACAAATATATGTAAAGCAGGACTGTGTCAGGGGTGAGATTGTAGGAAAAGGAGATGGGAGAGTGTGAGAATCAATTGTATTCACCCCAGACAAAATTCGTCTTCACGTCTGCACAAGAATCATTCCCTTGCTATCACTTACCTACAAATTACAGAGTTGCAAAATAGCTCAAAGACAAGAGAAAGCGCAGAGACACTATGGAGTAAAATAACCCTAGGAACGTATGTTTAGACTATGCCTGGATTTCCATCCAAGACCCCCAAAATCTTTTCCTTTATTTCAAAGCGTTTCACAAATGTTTTCCTACTACATGGACCTAACGTTGAGTACTGTGTCTATATTAAAGAAGAGTAGTCATATAAAATGAAGAATATTTTGTGGGAATGTGTACTTTCTACTCATTTAAGCTCCTTAAGAGGGAATCGGCGTTGGCTGCTCAGAGCCTGGCATGTAGTAGGCTCACCGTAAATGCTGAGTGAATGGGAGCAGAGAAGGTTGATTTGGAGGTGGGAGGGGACCCACTTAAATGGTAACGATATGAAAAGTGGCTATTATGCTGATAATGTGATGCTGCAAGTGGAAAAATTTGGACATATCCAAATACATGCACTATTTAATAATAGTAATATCTAGAAATACCATGTAAGAATAATAATATAAAATAAACTAGTAGTAACTGAAAATTTATTCTAACATGCAATAAAGCATGAAGAAGCACACTCCAATCCGACACATGCACAGGTACGGCCAGAAAAAGTAGTAGCAACTTAGTTTGGGCTAATATAAAATTCTGATTCATGTACATCAAACTGTCAAACTTGTTTGACCTTTATTTTCCCTCTAGTGTTAGCTTTTGTTCTTGCCCCTTGTGGGTCTCTTGAGTAGAGCTGATTGGCAGGTGTGGCAAATCCCCTTGTGGCAGCTCTTTTTAAGGAGGATTGATGACCATGTAAGAACAGGCATTAACCTTAAACATGGTTTATTAACCTGGTTGCCTGAGGCTATGTGCTGAGGTGCCCAAGTTTCCTTCAGGCTCAGTGAGTTGGGCCCCTGGGCATTAGCATTTTCAGAAGAGCCTTGGTTCCACTAAGAAAAAACAAAGTTTCTTTTCCCTGAAAATGAAATTGTTGTTACTGAGTTTGAAAAGGAGGGAGCAATTACACAAACGCTCTCATCCAGATACAATGTTTGCAGGAAAAAATTTGAGCAAGTGGCCAACATCTTTTCTTAAATAAAAGCTTTAAAAAAATGTGTGCAGAAACAGTCAGAATTCGATATTTTAACCCGGTTTGGGATTGAGATTAAAGGGTTGGGATTTACAATCTAAGCACCTCACTTCTTTTTTTGAAATACCTAAAACCAGCTTGTCCCTGCCAAGTGGTTTGCTATCTTAATAGGAATTATCAAGCCTTCTAGTATTTGGATGGGATTATCACATGTCCTATTTAGAAGTCATAAGACATCTAAAATATAATTTAATTTTCATACACCAGGGATTGTTCTAATGAGGAATATTTTATTTATTATAATATGTAGTATCAGTATTGTAGATTATATATAATGATAATAAGTATGTATTTATTATAATATATAATATATGCTTATACGTTATACATAGTATAACGTAAATGTTTTATGTTTTAATTACAAATATTGAATATAATTGCAAAAATTATGTTTGATTCCTAACGTAAAGCATATTGCATATGCTTTTTTTTTTTTTTATAACAAGCCAATAGTAAAAATAGGGGTGGGGGCTCAAAAAAGCCAGTCATTTGCTTCTTCTAATTGGCCCTGAGAAGAACAAAGAAAGTATCTGAATTCCCTATCTGAAAGAAGGTGATAGGAATTCTGCATTTACATTAAGAAATGACTCTCAGATAGCTTTAGGAGAGTCAGAGCAGGCACGGCGGAAGGTGCCAGATGTATGATGCCGGCCCAGAGTGGTCCCAGGGGGTCAGTTTTCTGGTGAAATTGTAGGAATGTGGTTTAAATTGGTCGTACTGTTTAACATGATGGACAGTTAAAGTCAAGGCTGGGAGATTATTCAAATGGAGAACATAACCCTCTGACCTCTGACAAATCTGTACTGCAAATTCCAAGGGGAAAAATAACAAAATGAAGCAAATGAATGAAACCCAACTCCATCCTTATCATTTAGAATATTCTTCAAATTGGTGATGATGGCTCCAGGCCTGACATGACTAAGGAGGAGGGCCAGGGTAATAGTTTTTCTCCAAATAAATATTGGACAATTCTGCATACCATTGGAGACCATTGTTTCTCAGCTGTTACAGACAGTCTTCTGCTCCAGGCATAAAGTCAAAATCTAATCTTTAAAATTTGAAATGATTCTATTACACACTTGACGTACAGAGGGTCTCACTAATGAAGATGGCAGCTTAAGTATTATTCAAACATGGTCAAGATGGTCAGTCAGCATGGCTTTCCTATCCAAGTCTAGAGGAACTAGAGAAGCAATAGAGAAGCATGGGCTAGAAGGAGAAGAGAAGAATAGTTGCCGGATATAAATTGCTGGGAGACTGAAGGCTTTCTGGGTGTCACAGCTGGGATGGTGGTGGCCTGACTAGAACAGGAAGTAGGGTTGGAGGAAAACCTTTGCCTTGTTTCTGCCCCAGATGTCTCAGAGACAATAGTTGATCCCCTCTTCTCCAGATAATGTGGGGAACATTCCAGGCCACTGAAGTCAGTGGAGGTGATGATAGGGCCAAGCATGGCCCTAAGTGGATGAAGAATTGTTGAAAATAATTGGAATTGACTAAATGCCTTTGGATTTTCTTTCTTTCTTTCTTTCTTTCTTTCTTTCTTTCTTT
>NC_048226.1:89807284-89829387 GCF_002007445.2 Ailuropoda melanoleuca | reverse complement strand
TTTCTCCACATCCTCTCCAGCAATTGTTGTTTCCTGCCTTGTCAATTTTTGCCATTCTAACTGGTGTAAAGTGGTACCTTTGCATTATTTCTTGTTCACCTCCTCTCTTTCCAAACTCTTAGGACTAGTGGACTGAAATGACAAGATGGCCTCATTCCAGCAATGCTTATTTCTAAGAATTTACGTGTGGACCTAGAACAGATGAGTTGTGGAGTGGCCGCAAATGGAAGGAGCCAACCCTGCAAGACCTGGAGCTCACTTGGTCCCTCTTCCTACTTATTAAATTCAGGTAGGGGGCTGTAGACCAGGACCTACATTCTGGGTCTTCCCCAATGCAATTTCCAAGATGGAGAGGCTAACTGATGCCTCCAGGGGAACATGAACTCACAGGCCAAAATAATCTGACCCTTGGTCAATATTACCACCACAGAACATACATACATACATACAAATGAAAAGCATTTACAACTGAAGAATTATTGGAACAGAAGTCTCAAGAATTTAAAAGAGGTAAAATAAATATAAAGAGGTAAAGGATAACATAAAGCCATACCTGAAGTTATGAAAAAGAACATTGCGAAATATTAAGTATGAAAATTGTAAATTCGATATAGAAAACACAATACATAGAACAAAGAGCCAAAGAATGAAATAATGATTTGTTAGTCAGATTGAAGAAGTTCCTCAAAGGCAGCAGAAAAGAGGGGCATTATACCTTGATGAAAGGAACAGAAGAACAAGAAGGTCTAAACATCCTGACAAATATATATTCAACAAATAAAAGCCCAAGCTGACAGAACTGAAGGCAGGGAAAGAAGTCAATAACTACATCTGGAGATAGTAACACACTCCTCTCAGGAACTGACAGAATAACAAAAACAGAAAGCAGGCAAGGAAACAAGACCAGAAAAACATAGATCTAAATACACTTGAGTTTTATATATCTCTACATACAGACACATATTTATCTGGATATCAATATCTGTATCATCTATATTTATCTGTATTTATATAAACTCTTTACTCAGCAAGTAGAAAATATATTTTATTATTGAGCAAATATGGAATTTATTTTCAAAATACAGATTATATGTTAGATCAGAAATGAAGTATCACTTTTAAATGCCAAAGGATCAATTTCATGCAGACTTTATTCTGTAACAGTAGTGCCGTAAATTTAGGAATGTACAGTAAAAATAGCTAAAATTAGCACAGGTTTGGAACCGAAATGAAATTAAGTAATCTTTTTGCTTATAAAAGAAATCATGGGGGTGCCTGGGTGGCTCAGTCGGTTAAGCGTCCAACTCTTGATTTTGGCTCAGGTCATGATCTCAGGGTCATGAGCTCGAGCTCTGCCTCAGGCTCTGCACTGAGCATGGAACATGCTTAAGAATCTCTCTCCCTCTGCCCCTTCCCGCACCCCACTCTCTCTCTTAAAAAAAAAAAAAAAGAAAGAAAGAAAGAAAGAAAGAAAGAAGGAAATTATTAACTACTTAAAATTGAGAGGCAATTAAACATGAGACATTGGTATTTGTGGGATGTTGCTAAAGCAGCAGGGAGAAAAAAAAAGGCACTTCAAATGCATCTCTCAGGACACATACCAAGTTTAAAACAAGCTGAACATTCAACTCAGGAAGATAGAAAAACAACAAACTCAAAAAAAAAAAAAAACTAAAAGGAAGGAAAAACAGAAAAAAAACAAGATTTTTTTTTTAAAGTGGGAATTAATAAAACTAACAGCTGATTCTTTCTAAAGATTAATAAAATAGACTTTGGCCAATACTGTCAAAGGGAAAAAAATGTGTGATGCCAATAAATAAAATACCGACTAGAAGGGGGATGATGCAGAAACAAAACAGATTTTTAAGTAATATAAAATATTTTAAATAAGCATATAAATTTGAAACACAGGATGAAAGGGATAAACTCCTAGAAATGTGTAAATGCCAAACTTGGTACAAGAAAAAAGAGAAAACGTGAATGCTAATGTCAGTAGAAAATGATTCAAGGCAGTCATTAAAGACCTTCTCTCCCAGTAAGTTCCAATTCCAGATGGTTCTTTTGAACATTGGTACAGTTAATGCCTCTCTTAGGCAAATCATTGAGAGAGAGAAAAAGTGAAAGCTGCCCAGCTCATCTGATGAAGCTAGTGTCATGTGGTTTCCAAACCAGAAAAGAAACAAAGAGAGAGAGGGAAGGAGGGAGAAAGGGAGAAAGAGAGAAACAGACAGACAGAAAGAAAATAGTGTCTATTTCATTACGATCAAAGATATGCAAAGATACGAAATAAAACTTTAGCTAATTGAAACCAAGAGTGTATTTCAAAATAATACACCATGATCAAGTAAGGCTTCAACATCAGAGACTTCTATCAATGTGATTAGCTATAGAAATATACTGGAGAGGGGCGCCTAGGGGCTCAGTAGGTTAAAGGTCTATTGATTTCAGCTCAGGTCGTGATCTCAGGGTCCTGGGATCAAGCCCTTGCATTGGGCTCTGTGCTCCAGTGTGGAGCCTGCTTTTCCCTCTCCCTCTGCCCCTCCCCCAGCTCATGCTCTCTCTCTCTCTCTCTCTCTCTCTCTCTCTAAAATAAGTAAATAAAATCTTCAAAAAAATTATTGGAAAAAAGGAAAAATGGGTGATTTTTTTCATTAGATGCCAAACAATTTGGTAAAATCCAATATTATGTTTAAAAAAAAACTAAATCTTTTAAATTGACAAATGCTACAAACAACAACAAAAACCTACAACCAGCATTATATTTAATGGAGAAATTTTAGGTGCATTCCTTTAAGATCAACAGCAAAACAACTTGCCACCACTTCTACCGCTTAACAGAATTGGAGGCCTTGTACAAAGCTCAAATAAAACAAAACAAATAAGGCTATAAAGAATTGGAAGGGAAGAAATAAAACCACCACTATCTCAAATTATTTGAGTACTTCTAGAAAACATCAGCAACAGACAAACTATTAAACTAAATAGTTTTTCAAGTCTACTGGATAAAAGGTCAATATGCTTGGCTTCACTCTTTGCCCCTGAGGCACATAAATGAATAAATGAATGAATGACTGAACAAATGAATGGATGAATGAGCTAATAATTGCATGTGTATATATTCAGTTATTTATTACATGTGCTATGTATTACATAAAGTATACATACATAGTATAAAGCTTATGTAATATATATAATATATTTATATAATTATATAAACTATATAAATAATATAATTATAATATATATAATTATATATATAATATATATTTGGCACTATGTATAGCACCCTTGCTCCATCTCCTGCTCCTGTCTGCAAACACTCTATGATGTATCTTTTCTCTAATTAACCTTCCTTTGTTGCTGATCTGTCATATAGTTTAACTATTCCATCAACGATAAAAGATCTCAAAGTCAGTAACTTTAGTCTTGAATTCTCTGAATTCTCAATTTCTTAATTACTTCATTTACTCATATATTTTTTGAGCACTCATTATGTGCCTGGCACTGTTCTATGCACAAAGGCTACAATAGTGAATCTAACAGACACATTCCACTGTCTTGTGGAACTTACATTCTAATACAGGGATGCAGACAATAAATAATAACAATATGTAAGAAAGTGATAATGACTATGGAGAAAAATAAGCATCAAAACAGAAGGGGATTAAGGAGTGGCTGGGTTGTCAAAAGGACCATGTGAACCATTCGGGAAGGCTTCTCTGAGAAAGTGGGCCAAGATCTAAAGGAAGAGGAGAGAACCATGCAGTTATCAGGGAAAGGAGCTTTCTAAGAAAAAGTTACAGCAAGTATGAAGGCTCTAAGACATGATGACAGCTGGTGTGTTCCGGGAAGAACAAGGGGGCCAGCGTGGTTGGAATGGAAGGTTGAAGGCACAGCAGCACAGAGTAAGGCTGGGTGGAGAGTGGAGTGGGGCAAGATCATGTTTGTAGAGGCCATTACAAGTCTCTGGCTTTTACTCTGTACCAAACTGTCATACTTTGAGTGGGAAAATAAAAATTAAGAGTATCTCCAACTGCTGTGTTGAGACTGTAGGAAAAGACAGAAGCAGTCAGACCCGTTAAAAGGCTATTGTAATGATCTGAGTAAAAGATGATGGCAGCTAAGGCCACAGGCTAACATGGCTAACATGGAGGTAATGAAAAGTGGATTGAATTCAAAATATGCATTGATGGTTGAGCCAACAATATTGGCTAGTGGATTGCAATGCACAGTGTGAGTGAAGTGGGTATGTGAAGGATGGCTGCTCAATTTTTGCCCTGAGCAATTGGATAAAAGGCCCAAATGACCAACATAGTCAATATGTCCAAAACTTTGTTATCTCTTCAAATCATTCCTTAGCTTTCTTATTTTTACTTAATAGCACTAGTTTTGCCTCTAACTCTGAAATTTCAGGGTCATCCATAACTTTTTTGCTCCTGACTTGCCTCCCTCTGGAGTTTTCTTCATGGTATCTCCATTCCTGATGCCATCTTTATATGTGGAAACACATCCATTCTTCAATTTCTCTGATGCTCCTGACTTGATCTTGTCAACTGGATTTCACTTCTCTCCCCTTTTCTCATCATAGAATAGGAACAAAACTGGGTTTTGAACATTTATTTTCTGAAATAGGGCTTTGGTAATAGATGGATAGCTGAATGGAGAATTCATCAATCTTTTCTGTGATCAAGAATTGCACCATCTTGGAGAAAAATATGGGACCTTCATCAAGCCCAGATTTCCAGGCCAGTAGATTACAGCCAGCACCTACGTCCAACTGGGCAGTGTGTTTGAGGGTGGTGGCCAAGAGACAGTTGAGTGTAAGACTATAAAAAGAGGGAACTTGCTTTCTGGGCCTCTCAGTGGAGGCACTAGTAGTTGAGACATCATGGATATCGGTAGCAGACAGATATATAATCAAATGTAGCTCTGCTGTTTGTGTTTATGACCTTGAGAGTGTTATGCTATCTCTCTACCCTCCATTTTCTTATCTGTAAGCTGTGGGCATTAACATCTATTTCTAGATTGCAGTAAAAATTAAATAGGAAAATGCATATAAGGGTGTATTTCACAGTACTGGAACCATAGTAGGTGCTCAGTACATATAAATTCTACTCTCCTTCAGTGAGTCATAGGTCAACTCCTCCCAGTAGTAAATTAAACTCTCAGAAAGATGAATGAATTCATCCATGCCTCTGTGGGGTACTTTAGTGCTTGGCAACAATAATACATTTTTCTGATGGCCTGAAAGTGTTAGTTTTGCTTCCTGCAACACTACCCAGAAATGATTTGGACCCTGGAGAGAATCTGCCTCTTTGAGTTGCACTTTCCTTCTTGTTTCCTTCAATGAGATCATTGTACCATGCTTTCTGATTGAAAGTAATCATCCTTGTGGAAATTGCATGGTTAAAGACTTTCTCCTTAAGAGAACTGAATTTTCCATGCAGTTGGTATTACCTTTGCTGCTACAGAATTTAGCAAGAACAATTTCCAGTTCTTTTGACATTCTAAAGGTGCAAGATCAGCAGTTACTTTCTTTAATCAAAAGCCTACACTTCATTGACCAGCTATAGGTCACCGAATTTTGAATGATGGAATGAAATATACATGCAATCTGATTGAGTCATGATGGATACTATCTGGGAGATATCATAAATTAAACCATCCTGACACACCAGGGAACCTGTAATATTATACCTTCTCCCAGGGAGACAGAGATTGAGAATGATTTTTTTTCTTTACTACTCTTTACAAAGCGTATTTTTCAGATAACACAGAGGCTGGCGGCACTTACTGATGGATACCTTATATTCATCATGCATTTAATTTTCAAATAAGAGAACAGCATATTGAAAACCATAAAATGACAATAACATAATGATATCTTTAAATGCTATGGTATATTTATCCATAGGAATTCAGAAGTTTTCATATAAATTCTGCCCTTTGTGACTTTTGTCAATTTTGAAGTCTTGTTGGTATAAAACACAAATAAAAAAATGTAAAGCATTTTGTGGGGATTCTATTGAGATATTTATGATTTACAAGCATGTAAAATTTTTCTAAGTCAAAATAGTACAATTTTAGAGGTACATTTTAGAAGATTATTTGGTGAAATAAGTGACATAAGTCAGACAGAGAAAGACAAATACCATATGATTTCACTCAGATATGGAATTTAAGAAAAAAAAAAGTAAAAAAGAGACACACACACACACACACACACACACACACAAAAACAGACTCTTAAAAACAGAACAAATAGGTGGTCGCCAAAGGGGAGAGGGGTGGGAGGATGGGTGAAATAGATAAAGGTAATTGAGAAGCACAAACTTCCAGTTACAAAATAAATAAGTCTCAGAGATGAAAAGTACAACATAGGGAATAGAGTCAATAAGATTGTAAAAATGTTGGTGAGGAAGAGGACTACATACATTGTGAACGCTGAGGAATGTAAAGAATTGTTAAACCATTAGGTTGTACAGCTAGAACTAATGTAACACTGTACATTAATTATACTTCAATTTAAAAATCGGTTATTTGGGCAAACGATTTTATTCTGTCCATTTCCTTTCTTAGCTCTAATGACAGAGTAACTATTACTCACATACATATACACTTTAGTACTTGCAAAGACGTTTTACAATTATAGTATTTCAGTTGATCATTATAGTCAGGGCAGATATTTTTCTCAGTTTTATAGGTGAGAACTTGTGGAATCATAAAATTCAATCATTTGCTCAATGTCGTAGAAACAGGTCATCTCACTCCTAAAGTCTAAGATTTTAATGACTCTTATCCCCATTTTACAAGTGGCATTACCAAGGTCCTGCAATAAAGTTGGATGCTCCAGATCACAGTTACCAATCCCAAAGTTTAAAATAGAAAGAGGAAGAGGAAGCAAAAACCAAAGTTGTTGTACTTCTATTATGTATAAATACAACCCAAGAATTACCCTTTCATCCCACAATATCATTATGTGGCTTCAAATCCTTTGGAAGTGTGGTGTCATAAATACATGTACAAATTAAAAAGAATGAAGAAAAATACAATTACCCAAGAAAGGTTGGTATTATTATCTTTTTTGTTATTTCATCTCAGTTGATGAAACTGTGACACAGGGAAGCCAAGCAATTTTTCCAGGGACCAGCATCCAGAAAGGATAATCATTAAATCAAAATTTATTCCATGTCAGACTTAGTCCAGAACCCTGAGTTCTGTCCTCGGCAATTCCTACCTGTCTTAGGAACTAGCAAACCAAATTTCAATCTTCTTGTCCAAGAGGATGTTTGGTGATGGAATAAAAATAAGCCCTTCTGTATCGCCATCTAAAGTTATTCCCATTTTGAATTCATTTTCTTTTGTCTATAGCATGATAAAACAAAACAACGACAAAAAATGTAGAACCCATAATCGTTCTACATTCTAAATAATCACTAAACTAACCAAATACAACGCCTCGTTCACATAGGAATTCTCAATTCACACATTTATGTAAACAGTCTTGTGCTTAATGACATAGAAATTCATTTCTAAGTGTTTCATGAATTCATGGGTGCATCTGTCACCATGTATTTTTTTAATCAATAGATACTAGAAAGTGACAGTCACGATATTGGTAACTTCTTTTCACAGAAAAAGGCATCTTTTACATGAAAAGACTGGGACTCCTTGATACAGGGGAAGTCTGGGATGGAGGCCAAGTGAAGGTTATTCTTTGACAAGTACTTGGTGAATTGCAAATCCTGCATTAAATCAGTCCTTCTATCTATCCATCTCTCTCTCTCTCATATCTGTGTCTCTTAATATATCCCTATCATTGATTCATATATTTTCTTAGCTACATATTTAATGTACATTATTTTCTTTAAACTCATTTTATAAGCATTGTTTTGTTCTAAGAGTAGTTTTTACCTTTTTCCTTAACTTTTTTGTATTAAAAATTGCAAATCTGTTTTAAAAGTTGATAGTTCAATGAACATGAAACTATGAAAACACTGTAATAAACATTTATGTATTTTTCACCTGGATTCGCCAGTTAGTTAACCTTTTGACAAATTTGTTCTCTATATGCACAATATTATCCTTTTTTCAGAAACATTTGAAATATGCAGGATGTGATTACATGGCAACCCTAAATACCGCACCATGTACAACTTAAGACTAAAGACTTTTACCTACATAACCCTAAAACCATTTATAAGCTAAGAAAATTAACACTGATTCAATAATATCAACTAATTTGAAGTCCATATATTAATTTTCCTGTGTACCATCCCAAATATATTCTGTATTTTTTGTGGAATCCAGAATCTAATCAAGATTTATCCACCATACATAGTTATTATGCTCCTTATTTTGTTAAAATCAAGAATATTCTCCCCATCTTTTCATAGTTTTTCATGACATCAACTGTTTTAAAAGGGTTCAGGCTAGATATTATATAGAATGTGCTATATTCTAGTTTTGTCTGACTAAATTCAAATTACGTGGTTTTGGCAAAAATATCCCCTTATCAACAGCGTGCATTTCTTATTAAAAGGTTGGGCCTCAATGGAAAACCATGCATTGTCTGTAGGAATCCCTCTGGGTTATCTGACTCTGATTCTTACAGAAGCTATCTAAAAACTGTAAATTATAAATAACATAACAACGTAAACTAATTATTGTCATAGATATGCAAATTATGACCAGAGCCATAGGGGGTTCTTTCCCCTCTCAATCTCCCAGCAGAAAAACCAACATTGCCTTCACTGGCACGTTAATTTAATAATCCTAATCTATAAATATATCTGTTCCTTGAATTCTTTTTTGAATCCATTATAACATCTGCCTGGTTCTCTCATAGATTAACAAGACAACTAAATTTTTTTAATGAATTTATTTTATATCTCTATAAGAGTCATAACCTGATCTTTTTCAAAAATTATCTTCTAACCATCACATCAAGAGGCACATGATAGCAGTTTGGTTTTGTTTTTGTTTTCAATATTGGTGATACTGTTTGATTGCTTGATTAAATTGTTCTTTCATTATAAAGAGACATTTCCCCTTGTAATTAGTAAGTAATCAGTAGCATGACACTTTGAGTATCATGTAAATATCCTGCTATTTAAAATCTTTTACCCAAGGATCACCATTATGATTGTTTCCAGAATCACTTGTTACATTGGGGTGGGGAAGAAGTTGCAATTTTCTTTTTTAAATATTACCATTGTTTCTACTTTTACTTGACATTCTTCTTCAAAAATAACTTTCTTTTCTCCTTCCATCTCCCCTCTTTCCCCAGGATTAAGGGCTATCACTAGTGTTAAATTAATTAAAAGGAACCCGGTTAGACTGAGGTGACTCTAATACCATGTTGGCCAACAGATGTAAACCAAAATCTAAGCCTGCCTCAAAGTTAGGAAATTGAAACCGAAGGACAACAAATCACAAGCAGCCAACTAGGCTACAAATGATAGATAGCTAATCAATAATTTCCTTACTTTGCTTCTACCTTTTCTCTGTAAAAGTCTGTCCCCAAGGTCCCATCAATGGAGTGCTTCTATCCACTTCCAGTCTGATCCTGCCTGACTTGAAAGGATTTTCTCAAACTCTTAAAATTTTAACATGCCTCAGTTTATCTTTTAACGCTAGGGACTTTTAAAGAAAAAGAGTCAATGTGTTACAATTTTTTTTTTAATGCTCAAATTGTCAAACATTTAGCCATTCAGGGTCCCTTGAAGCTGGCTCCCTGTCTTGACATGGTCACTGTTTGTCTTTGAGAACATCTCTGCTTCAGGGACAACAGGATGTTCTAGGCTCATGTTGTATTTTCCCTTCTTTACACTAGAAATAAATCATCTCTCAGAATCCATGATTCCTATTAGTGGGGAATGATAAAACCATGCATGTTTGTTGTGGAAAATTCGGTAGATTGCGGTAAGGATAAACTGTTCTCTGAAATAAAAATCTACCAAGAGTGATTAATGTTGGTCGTTTGGATGGAGCACAATGGCTTCTGATGGCAGTTGGAATAAAACCTAAACTCCTTACCCTGGCCTTCCAGCCTCTACCAGATCTGGCCCCTGCCTATTTGCCACCTCATGTGGGACTTTGCTCACCATGCTAGAACCACACTGGTCTTGCTTCTGATCTATAACACCCCTAGCTCATCCAGTTTTTCTCTGTTTGCCCTTGCTATTCCCTCCATCTTGATGTCTTGTCCCCGTATTTTCTCCCAGATGGCTCCTTCTCCCCATTCCTGTGTCAACTCAAATGCAGCCTCCTCAGAGAAGCTTTCTAGAACAATGTTAGCCAAGCAGTTTCCCTTCTCTAATCTTGGTTCCTCCCCATCATACCACCTTGTTTCTCTTTCCGGTCACTCTTGGAAATTACTCATTTTTTGTCTGATTTTGCAATTCCCCAACCAAGATATAAAATCCATGAGAGTGAGGGTTATAGATCTTACCCTCCTATACACCACTGAATGCCCAGCACTTAGAACGCTGCATGGCACATAAGCAAGCGTATTATAAATATGTGTTGAATGGATGTCTGGCCTCCCTCAGGCAAGACTGGAGCAGGGTTGGGAGGAGGGGGCAGGGATAGAGGGAGCTCTTTAACTTTGACTTAAAGGCACTGAGTGAAGAAAAGTTAGCTTTCAAGGGACAGAGCACAGGCCAGTATGAGGGAGTTCAAGGGCAATAAGCAACATATCTATTGACATCTTTTGGGGAGTAAAATACAGTAATCTTAACAAGAGAATAGAGCCTATATTTAGAGAACTTGACTGCATTCATGCTTATTATGATTTATTTACATCTTTTCATTATGCTGCCCTTCCTATTGGATAGCATTATTTTAGTCACTTAACACTGCTCACCATTGTTAAGGGGAATCGAAAGAAGGATTCCCCTACACCACCCCCAAATTAGGCCAGAATATGGAAGGTAAAGAAACTGACTCTGGGACCAATAAGATGATAGAAATGATCAGATCAGAAGAAAAGCAAAGGAAATATGAAACTTGGGAGGAAAAAATGTCAGGCTGCTGCTCTAAAGATTCTCCTTCTAGGGGTGCCTGGGTGGCACAGCGGTTAAGTGCCTGTCTTCGGCTCAGGGCATGATCCCGGCGTTATGGGTTCGAGACCCATATCAGGCTCCTCCGCTATGAGCCTGCTTCTTCCTCTCCCACTCCCCCTGCTTGTGTTCCCTCTCTCGCTGGCTGGTCTCTATCTCTGCCAAATAAACAAATAAAATCTTAAAAAAAAAAAAAGATTCTTCTTCTATTTCAAAAAGCGGATGTTCTATTTTATTTATGGCAGTAATTTCATAGCATTGAACAAATAGGAAAATTTTGAAGTATGTTTCTATACTTTCTTTTGCTAAAACCAACTTGTTTAGGTGGCCAAATATTCTACACTAAGTAAGGTAATAGATAAAATTAGTCTTATATTTTTTAATTATATTCGAAATTTAAAAATTTTCATCATACAGTTCAAGAGCAATACGTAAGTTCTTACTTGAATTAAAATAAAAATAGTTATTAAAATCAATGCATGGATTGCCTTGAAAATGTAAATGCAAGTAGGAACTCCCTTGCAATGAATATGAGACATAGTTAATTTTATATAAACACATAATTGGTAAGTGTGCATGACAGCTATTAATGGTTAATGGAACCCAGGAAATAGATAAGAATGAAAATTGTGTGGTTTATATTTTTGCAGAAAAGTGAGGTTAGTAGAACAAAAACCTTTTTTCTTTTGAAACCAAACATAAAATGACAAGACATTCACAGGTCCTAACAAACGACACCCATCTCCTCAGTTCTAATAAATTAGTTTCAGTATCTCTGTATTTTCCCCCAAAGACAGTTTTTCCAGTTTTATCACCAATATTATTCTAGTGTTTCAGCACATTAGAAAAATCCCCTGGTTTAAAAGGAAAATGNGTATTATTCTAGTGTTTTAGCACATTAGAAAAATCCCCTGGTTTAAAAGGAAAATGACAAAAAATACAAAGCAATTCTTCTTCCTCAGAGCTTTCCGAACAATGCAACAGACACTGTAGGGTTTGGCCTCCCTCTCTTTGCCTCCTACCCCTACCCACAAACTTGCTTTATATGAAAAGAAACAAAAGGATATTATTCTGGTTTTGCACTTCTGGCCAATTCCTAACAAGTTGGTACTTTGGTGTTTGATTCAGTCACTAAGGATTGTTTTCAGAAAGTACCCAATGGACAGATAAAAAGACAGAGAAACATCCCACTGAATGCCAGACCTTTTGATAATATTTGTTCAATAATGTTTTTAAAGTCAATGGAATCACTTTCAGAAACCCCCTATTCCCCATCTCTCCAAAGGCCTAAGGCCCACAGCCTGGTAACTCTCTGAATGCTAAATAATGATTAGAGCATCTTCTCTAAAGTGATAATAAAAAGTCCTAAAATGACTTCCCTAGAGAGAGTACTAGTAAAAGAGAGATATTTTATATTCTCACAGACAGTGTACTCATTATCAGTAAGACAAAAGAAAGTTTGGGACAAGGGCTTGATTTTATCTTTTAATTGTAGGTGATGGGAGAATTAAGACACTTTAGACATCTAATTCCATCAGCGTTTCATAATGTTGGTTTTAAAGTAAATATAGATTTCTGAGGATAGGAAGGCAAATGAGATGGGAATAAGTATTCCGCCTCAGTGGACCCCAATCTTTCCATGTGTGCATAGCAATTTCCAGCACTTGAAATCAAGAGGGCTGTAGATAGAGTTCCACGGGACTGTGGTTCAGTGTGTATAGGCATTGGAGGTGGCCAGCCCAACAAAGTCATGGTTTCTAGTAGAGGTATAAGCTCTAGTTCCTTGATTTTACTGTAATTCAACAGAAACTTGAAAATATGAGACCGCAATCTATATTTCATTAACCAAGCAGAAGAAGTTATAAAATTAAACGTACATGATCCCCTCAATGTCAGGTGTGACAACATCTTTCCCAATTTTGTTGACCTGTTCATATAATTCCTTCCCCACCCCCGTAACAGCATTGCTTCATTTGTGTCATAAGATCTGTCAGGTTGTCCATTCAATGAAGAATATGAAGATACCTGAGCTTATAAGGACAGCTGTAAGCAGGAGGCACCTTGGTGCCTTAGTCAATTGAACATCTGACTTTTGATTTCAGCTCAGGTCACGATCTCAGGGTTCTGAGATGGAGCCCCACGTCAGGCTCCATGCTCAGCAGGAGTCTGCTTGAGATTCTCTCTCTCCCTCTCCCTCTGCTCCTACCCCCACTCTCGATCTATCTCTAAAATAAATAAATATCTCTTAAAAACAATGGCAATTGTAAGCAAGGGAAGTGAGGGGATTTTGGACTTTGTTTTGGCCACCACATGAAGTTATACCTCTAATTCTAGACTGGTTTTGTTGTTGTCGTCATTGTTGGTTTTGTTTTATTTTTGTTTTTTGTTTTGTTTTTAACCAATGCATGTAGTAACTCACTTTTGAGAACAAGTCAGTATGTCTGCCTTAAACACTTTTTCTTCACAGAATTCTGAGTCCTATTCTTCTGTGCTTCTTTTTCTCTCACCCAATTTCCAAGTTTTCTTCTCTCTTAAGTTTTTCTCCTGTACCTACTAGAATCACTATCCCAAAGTGAGCCAGTGAATTCCCATTTGATGTTCACTATAATTCCTGACCTTAAATAATACCTGGCTGATCTCTGAGAATGCCACCTTCCCTGCCCTCTTTTCAAAGAGAGGCTTCTCATTCCCTCTCACACCATGTGGCAGGCAGCCCCTAATATGGTCCCTGATGACCCCTGCCTCCTGGAATGTACACCCTTGTGTAATTTCCTTTCTTTGGGTGTAGGCTGACCTCATGAGTTGCTTCTAACTAATAGAATATGGCAAAGGTGATGGGATGTTACTTTCATGATTAGGTTACGAGATTATGAGTTCCATTTTGCTAACAGACTCTCCCTTTTTGGCTTTGATGAAGTCAATACCATGTAGGAGGGACCCACATACAAGAAATTTGGAGTATCCTCCAGTGACAGCCAGCTAGGAGCTGAGGCCCTCAATCCAATAGACTTTGAGGAACTAATATTCTATCAATAAGTTTGAAAGTAAATCCTTCCCCATTTGAGCCTTCAGAGGAGACCCTAGCCAAGGCTGACATCTTGATTGCAGCCTTGTGAGAGATCCTAAAGCTGAGAACCCAGCTAAACCATACCCAGATTCCTGACCCTCAAAAACTCTGAGATAATAAATGTGTGCTCAGTGCTAAGTGTGAGGTAATTCCTGCTGCAGTCACACATTATACCTTACAAATCTCAGGGTCATAAGTCAGAATTGACCTCTTTCTTGTCCAAAGATAAAAGTTCTTAGACAGTTACTCTTCCACTCTTATGAGAAAATCCTTAATTCATTAACTGTTGTCTCATTCAGCCCTCTATGCTCTATTCCTTCACTTTACTCTTATCTCTTGACTTCTCCTTCAATAAGGACTTTGGAAACGGACTAACCATATCCCCTACGACTCAATGGCAGCCATTATGCTGATAACTTGAGCCTCAAAATGGACGACATAGCCAACACCCTTGCTTCCCACTTCTTTTTTCTCCTCTATAAAAAATTTCACTATTCAACCTGCTTTTTAGAAAGATTTTATTTATTTATTTGAGAGAGAGTGAGAAAGATTACAGAGGGAGAAGGAGAAGTAAACTCACCACTGAGCAGAGAGCCTGATATGGGGCTCGATCCCACAACCCTGAGATCATGACCTGAGGAGAAGGCAGATGCTTAATAGACTGAGCTACCCAGGCACTCCAATTCAACCCACTTTAATCACGGAACTGGTTTCTCTTTTTTATTTAAAATGGGACCACTTCCGAAATCCTAAATTCAAGCCTCCAATTCAAGCCACCTATTCCTGTGTGTGTGTGTGTGTGTGTGTGTGTGTGTGTAACTAATGTACTCCTACTAATCCTGTTATTCAACCACACTGAGATCTCTTCTCCACAGTCTTCTTCACTTTATCCTGTCTGCTCCCTCCTACCTTTATATAGTGAAGCAGTCAATGTGTGAGGTTAATATCAAGACAGACTAGAGTAAGAATATCAGCCACTACTTGCAGCTGTGAGACTACATGCAAGTTATTTAACCTTGCTGAAGCTCAACTTCCTTGTACGTAAAATATAGATGATAATAATGATTACATCCTAGAACAGTTTTGAGTATTAGAACATGACAATGTATGTAAAGCACTTCGCACAGTGCCTGGCACATCATGGATATCTAATAAATAACACCGATTAATATGTTCTTTTATAGAGCTTAGACTTGATTAAATGGACCATTTAAAAAAATTAAAGCAGCCAAAATCTGAGAATGTCTTGCCCTATTATAATCCTGTCATTCTTGCCTAGTGAGGCTTCAAACCTAACGCAATTCAATTTCCTAAATTTTCTGTGCATTGGACTTGAGCTTCATAGAAGTACTGCAGGAAACATCATATGACCCTGAAGGTTGGTGTCCCAGTAAATGTTTTGTCTCTAGGTTTCGGTCGAGCCATAAAGCATGCCTAAAAATAGTTCTATCTTTTCCTGATAAACTCTTGTTCTCATTTCCAATAGTGGTGATTTCAAGTTATAATGGCAGGAAAAATCTTTTAAAATATTTTGGAGATTGTTTGTTTGTTTATTTTCATTTGTTTTATTTACATTTTATATAAATGTAAATGCGTTTGTGATTTTCAGTGGAAATCTCCTATTATTTTCTTAGTATTTGGGGGGGGGTTATGGGAGTGGAAGCCCATGAGAAGTTGATATTGTAACCAAAAAGTTCTAAAGTTTTACATAGAGTTTATGAATTATTTGTGTACAGCTAATCTATAATTTTCTATTTATTTTCTACCTCTGAGTGTTCATAATATCGAAGAAGATAGTGATGGAGACATAGAAGAAAGCTCAAAGGTCATATGAACAGGAACTCTGGCACTTCAATAGTATATTTCAGAAATATAGCATTGGAGTTTTAAACAATGCCAGCAGAATCTCAAACAAATGAGATGAGGGTTACTTTCCATTCAGTTGCCCAGCCCAATCTGAAAGAACCTGGCTTAGGTTTGCAATTTAAAAGAACTGTGAAGAACCCACAGAAATATGTGATTTGGGTTCAAAGGAAAAGTCAAGAGTGTATTACATCGGTGAGGCTAGGTTATGTAATCATGAAATGGGGCCCGAATGAAGGACAAGAGGATTCTAGTACAGGGGATGAAAATTCCATACCTAAGAGTAGACACGTTCTTCTCTGGACTCACTCCCAGAGGAACTTGAGGACATCTCAGATAGCAAGATTTGCAATCTGGTTGCAATTGCAAACAGCAGCCTAGGCCCACCTGGTAAGGCCAAGTGATATTTTATTGTTTCAGATAAGGATATAAATTGCTATTGCCAGATGGAGCTTTCATCGGGCCTTCCCATGTCTTGAGGAAATGTCTAGAGGGCCTTAAGAAAAGCAGTTCAAGGTAACCTTTTGTGCTTCTGCTACATTTGGGATGAAATAAAGATGTCCTCTTGTGTAGACAGAATAGGGTCTTGGGCCAAGTTTTTGACCAAATAGGAATGCATGAAGGAAGTATTGTACTTGGAGGAAGAGAAAGAGGAGGTACGGAAGGAGAAACCAGTACAACATTTAGAGAAAACTTCCTACAGCGGCCATTGCAAGGTAACAAAGGTCAGAAAGTGTTGGTCTCCAAATCTTTGCAGTCAGGAGAGGCTGGGATCTTATGTAAAAAGTCTTTGTGTAGGTTTCTGTAAGGCTCTTATTTTTTTCTGTGCTCTGTAATGTAATGCAATATAACACATTTTGTTGAAGTGCCATCTTGGCCCTTTGGAGAATGGACTGGAAAAGATGGGAATTACATGTGAGTCCCAAGTAAACCTGTTAGGAAGTGTAGCTGCCACTTTCCAATTCTTTCTTCTCTTGGTTGTTCTTATTTTGCCAATTTCTTTGAAATAGTGTGTTGGGCATTCTCGCTATCCAAAAAACATCCTCCATAAATGAAGGTTGTAAATGAGTAGATTGACTATGATTCATTGGGTCCCATGTAGTTCAGTTTATAGTGTAGCTGCCACTTTCCAATTCTTTCTTCTCTTGGTTGTTCTTATTTTGCCAATTTCTTTGAAATAGTGTGTTGGGCATTCTCGCTATCCAAAAAACATCCTCCATAAATGAAGGTTGTAAATGAGTAGATTGACTATGATTCATTGGGTCCCATGTAGTTCAGTTTATAGTCTGTGTGAAATGGATAGAACCAAAAAGCCTTCCTTAACAATACTAGCAGAAGGCCCTTCTTTGTAGAAAGGGACAGAATTTAAAGCGCATATGTCTTGAAAACTACCTTGAACATATGAGTCAGTATGATATGGTTGGTTATATACTTCATTCCTAATACGTTTTGGAAAATAAATGGTTTCCTTATTTTATTTTTTATTTATGTATTGAGCTTTTGCCTCCATTTGGAAGGGAGAAGAGCTGGGCTTCTGAAATACACAAGCCCTTGTTTAGAGAAAAACCAGTAATCACTGCTCCTTGTCTTTCTGGAAGCTCACATTTGGAATTCATTTTAATGACAATTTTGCCTCAATGAATTCATTTTTAAAAATCACTCTTGAAAGGTAGGGGCTGAATTGTTACCCAGAGGAGACAAGAGAGGAAAAAAAAAAGGTTCACCCTAAGTGCACAGTTAAAAAAATTTAACAAAAAAAGTTGAATAGGTATGTGTTACGTTATTCAAACAAAGAGATGTGTGTTAGGGACTACTACATAATCAATTTTGATAATTATCCCATTTGCACTTAAAAATAATGTATATTCCGTCATTGTTAAAGGGTCCTATACACATCGGTTTGATAGAATTTGTTAAACATGCTGTTCGAATAACCAATGCTTTTATTGACTTTTTAAAAAACAGCTTTATTGAAATATAATTGATATACAAAATCTGCACCTTTCTAGTGTGCAATTTCATGAGTTTGGACATATGCATAGACCTGTAAAACCATCACCATAATCAAAGTAATAAAGATACTTTTCACTTGCGCTTTGCCGCATCCCAAACAATGCAAGTTCACAATTAACGCTTGGACTCCACTTCCCCTCTGTTATAGGCTCAATGCTTATGTCCTCCAAAGTTCACATGTTGAAGTTTTAACCCACAATGTGATGATAGTAGGAGGTGGAGCCTTTTGGAGATAGTTAGGTTTAGATGAGAGCATGAGGATAGAGCTCCCATGGATGGGGATAGGGCTCTTAGACAAGAGCTCAGAGAGCCTGTGTTCTCTCTCTTTCTCTCTCTCTCTGCCATGTGAGGTCACACTAAGAAGGCAGCCTTCTGCAAGCCAGGAAGCAAGTTCTCACCAAGAATGCAATCTTTCTGACAGCGTGATCTTAGACTTCCAGCCTCCAGAACTGTGAGAAATAAATTATTGTTTCTACTGCCCTGTCTAGGCTATTTTGTTACAGAAGCCCACGCTAAGACAAACCTTTGTCCGTCTTTTTTGCTCTTGTTTTTTATGAAATTTAATTTTAAATATACACCTCACAAGACAGTGCTATAAGTGTTTTATAGGGTAGGTATTCTTTTAGATTTATCCACGTTCACTCTTTTAAGTGATCGTATTTCTTCCCGAATTTCTGTTTCTCTCTGGAATCATTTTCCTTCTGCCTAAAGAAGACACTTTATGCTTCTTTAACCCAGATTTTCCTTTTTATAGATTTTTTTAACTGAAAACATTTTTATTTTCTCTTCATTTTAATATTTTTCTCCATTTTTTAAGCACATCTTCACTAGGTATAGAATGCTAGGTTTAGAGTCCTTAAAGACTAGAAGGATCTGATGTCAGACTTTTATTCCTTTGAAAGTAAGATATCTTTTTTCTTTTTTTCTCTGAATGCATTAATGATGTTTTTTCTTTGATTTTTAGGAATTTTACTGTGAAGTGATCATACTTGGAGTTTCAAGACTCTGTTGAGTATGTGGTTTGAGGGCATTTGTGAGTTTTGAAATATTCTTGGCCTATACCCCTCTGAGTATTATTGTTTCCAACCATTCTCTATGTTATCTCTTCATGGGACTCCAATTATCCACATTTTAGATCTTTCAACTATGTCCCATACGTCCCTTATTCTCTTTTCTTTACTATCCTTTTTAAGTTCCACCCTGCAATTCCGTCTAGACCAGGGTTTCTCAGTCTTGGCATTACAGAGATTTGGGGCCAGACCATTTTTGTCCTGTGGAAGATTAGTCTGTGCATTGTAGACTGTGAACCAATACCTCTGGCCTGTATCTAGATGGCAGTAGCGTCCCCCAGTCATGGCAAAAATGTCTCCAGATGTTGCACAGTAGGTGGGGGGTCAGCTCACTCCAGAGAACAAAGTGGTGAGAACCATTAAGCCTTTCACAAGTAAGTTTTAGAGTTAACGCTTCACTTATAATTCTGGGTTAAACTACCTTCTCCTGAGAGTCAGGAGGTCACAGATGAGCTCCAGCCACCAGCTTCTCTGGGGTCTCTGTCGAGGGAATGCAATTCTGGAGAGATCAGACTTTCTGGGAGGAAGATGTTGTTAAGTGGGAGACATCAGTGGATGCACTGGATGTCAGGTCATGGGTCTCAACTCCAGGCTCTGCTCTGACACCAGACTGTGATGAGATTTTGATGCAATCTCTTGACCTCCCTGGTGCGGCTTCATCATCTGCTGGAGAACCAGGGTGCTGGTCTCAATATTTTGCTCTAACTGACCTTGCTGTTCTATAATTCTTTCTTCTTCTGTGTTTATTCTGCATTCTCATCTATTAAGTTCTGAATTTTTAATTGCTTTCCTCAGTGCTACAATTTCTGTTTGATTCATTTCTCAGGTGAGGGTACATACCTACCTTGTATTCTGTTTCTTCTGAACATACCTATCACGTGATTTCAATCTCCTTGTTTGATAACCCCAATAGTTGTGTCACCTGAAGAAGGTTTGCTTTATTTCTTCTCTCTATCATGTCCAGTGATTTTTTATTGTATTCTGGAGTTGGGTGTAAAAAATTGGAAAGACGTGAATGATATTATCTTTCTCCAGAGGATGTTTATGTTTTGCTCTGACAGTGAGAGAGAAGGCACAGATCAACTAGATGTAAACATGTACTAAGATGATTTAAGGTGGAGTGTCAGCCTTTGTGATGGTTGGTTTATTTATGGCTTTTCCACAGTCCTAGGGTAGCAGCCACAGTGTCCCAATTATAAGTTACATGATTTGATTAAAGTGTTTCTAAAAATTAGTCGTTTTTAGGTTTTCTAAACTTTTAGGTTTTCTTTTCATTCAGCATTGTCTACATCCCAATGTAAACAATGTTAAAATGTGGAAAGAAAAAAAAAGTGCATCTTAAAAATGAAGAAATGCCATATGAAAAGCTTGTAACAATTCCTGGTGAAGCATAATGTGAATTATTCTTATTTTGAGAGTAGCAGTAACATGATCTAACACACATTTTTTAAATTTATTTATTATCTAACATACATTTTAAAGGGCTCTAAAATTCACTAATAAGAAAACAATCTGATTAAAAATGGTCTGAACAGAAATCTCGTTCAAGAAAATATACAGATGGAAAATAAACGTATGAAAAGTTGCTCAACATCTTAAGTCATTAGAGAGTTGCAAATCAAAATAATGAGATGTCACCACACACCTGTAAGAATGGCAAAAATCCAAAATATTAATAACATCCAGTACTGAAGGTGTGGAGCAACAGGAATTCTCATTCCTCATGCTGTGGAAATGAAAAATGGTACAGCCACTTTGGAAGACAGTCTGTCACTTTTTACAAAACAAAACATACTCTTGACAATATGATCAGCGATCACACTCCTTGGTATTTACCCAAATGAGTTGGGGGAAAAAAAAAACAGCCTGCAAAAAAAAAAAAAACAGCCTGCATGTAGATGTTTATAGGAGTTTATTTATAGTATACTACCAAAACTTGGAAGCAACCAAGATGCTGTTCAGTAGGTGAAAGGATGAATAAACTGTGGTACATCCAGACAATGGAATATTACTTGCTGCTAAAAAGAAATTGGCTATCAACCCTCGAGAAGACACACAGGAAACTTACATGCATGTTGCTTAAAAAAAAAAAAAAAAGCCAGTCTCGAAAGGCTGCATACTACATGATTCCAAATCTATTACATTCTGGAAAAGGCAAAAACTATAGAGAGAGTAAAAATATCAGTGGTTGCCAGGAATTCAAGGGAGGCAGGGATGAATAGGCAGTATAGAGAGGATTTTTAGGGCAGCAAAATTATTCTTTATGATGTTGTAATTGTGGATGCCTGTTGTTATACATTTGTCAAAACCCATGGAAAATACAGCACCAGGAATGAACCTTAGTGCAAACTATAGACTTGGGGTGATTATATGTCAGTGTAGGGTCATCAATGGTAGGAAACGCACCTCTAGGTGAACTACATTGATAGTGGGAGAGGCTGTGCATGTATGGGGCATGGGATATATGGGAACTTTGTGTATTTCCTGCTCCATTTTCCTGTGCACCTAAAACTGCTCAATAAAATAAAGTCTATTAAGAGATGTAAAACAAGCAAAAAATGAAAACAACAACAAGGAAAAACCTCTAGCTGTGATGTAGAGGGTAGGTTTAAGGGGTAAGTTTAAGGACGTTAGTGAGGAGGCTTTACAATAATCCAAGTAAGAAATCATTAAATCCTGAACACGTGATAGTTGTGGGGTGAACAAAGCTACCCAATTCTCAATGTTTGAAGACACATTAAACAGGATTTCTGATAGACCAGATATGAGTTATTAGAGAAAGTGGAATTATAGGTAAATCCAGGGTTTAGGTCTGAGCACTGAAGAATGGGATTGATATGTAATGAAATAAAGAAAGCAGGAGAAGAAGCCTCATTAGAGCGTTGGGTGGTAAGAAGAAGGAAGATCAAGATTTTGACTTAGGATATACTGTTTATTAAACTTTAAATGTAAACACGGAATAGACGATTGCATACATGTGTCTAGAGTTCAGGGGACAAGTCCAAGGTAGAGATGTAAATTTGGAAA